>NW_026944242.1:94431-110457 GCF_033297405.1 Parathielavia appendiculata | reverse complement strand
ATAGCCAAGATTACCCTGGCTTCCTTTAAAGTAGGAGGCATGTTGGGTTGATGAGAAAATTGGTGTTGAGTGTAGATATAACGCGTCGCGTAGAAAAGTGCGGCGCTCGCTTATCCGCGGCGCTCGCTTATCAAACACGTTACCGACAAATGTATGTCCGGCTCCGCGCCACAATCTCTCCCGGATTACAGATCAAACTGCGATTTGATCGTCACCGCTTGCCGACGACTCCCGTTTGCCTCGTTGGTGTGTTTCTCTGGAACAAAAAATCCAGCTGGATGTACGTGATATTTTTGGTCTCTGGGATCTCGGCTGCGACAATCGTGCATGTCTTTCCGACTCCCAAGTTGTTGCAGCACTCGGCCATGATGAGAGCAATTCCAATGAACTTGGCACAAGACATGTTAGTTTCTCTAAGAACAATAGTTCAAGAGACGAAGATTAGGATTGACAAAGAGAAAAGATTGGAGTCCACAGGATGTCTGGGTTTTCGCAAAGTGGGATGAAGAGACGAGAACCCAGATAAGGACCGAATCGCGGTGGGATTAGAAGGCCAGAAACCTGCATGCCCATGGTGAGAAAGATGATGGCGGCAGCAGTAAAGCTGGACAAGATGGCAGTTTTTGGCGGCCTACCTCGGAGATTACGACCCAAGAGATTAGACTAGGCTACAGGCCATGCTGAGTCTCACGCCAATTTGGTTTATCGTCAGCAGTGATCCCATGCCGGTCATGATGAAGAAGCCGCCCAACGGTCAAGAAGCCAACTTTCTTACCGGCAGATCGAGCGTACGCATGGGATGCATGTACGAAGCGGAGCATGACAGCGACCTGCTCGCTGAGACTGTTGAGTTGAGCAAGGGTTGCGATGGACGAAGGTAAGGTAACCTTGTTCGACCTCTGAGAGATGTCTAGAAACCTTTTCAAAATTCAAGGAGTCCGTCCTGCCGTACCGCCACAAGCGGATGGGAGACGTGTAAGCACACCTACACTGCCGAACGCTGATTACATTAGCGAACTCGAGCTAGCAAATGCTGAGCTACGCGTTTGATTCTACAGTCCAGGCAGCGCCGTCCCGGGCCTCAAGGTTGAAACGCAACAGCGCTCCGATAGCCGCTGCACCCACTGAACTATAATTACTGCGGCGACAGTGTTCGCATAAGCGACCTAGAACACTGCTATTCTTAGGTTTTGGATAATGGAGGAGAGTAGTATAAAGAGAGTTCTGTTGTACTACTACCTGTATACTGCGGCAGGGCACCTTGCCTACACATTATCGGCGAAACAGCCATGCACTCCAGGCTGCTGGTAGACTCGGGGATCTCTAGAAGATGCGGTCTGCGCCTGCAGCGTGGCCACCGCGTTGGTTGGCTTGTACGTTCTTCCAAGGATTTGGGTCTGCCGCGGGTCTAGCTGCCCGTCCTCCGCCGGAAGGTGGTGGCTCATTGTGCCCTGCGGCATCACCGTTGTTGGGAAGCCTGTCGCTCACGCGCCTTGCTACACGCTGTACCCAGTCGAGCTGGCATTCCTCGAGTCTTGGCAATGTCTGCGGTCCGAGATAATCGTCCGGAAAAGTGGTCAGAGGTCGGACCGTAAAGAACTGTAGCAAAATTACGAGAAGCCCATATGCAGATCGTCAGATCCAAAGGTCAAACGCAGGCGGTAGTAACAATACTTGTCTGTACCCACCCATCGGTTGAAGATGGTCAAGCGAAATGTTGGGTGTTTTGGAACTGGCCTCAGCGGGGGTGGAAATCCCCTCCCTGCTCTGAATAAGAAAAGTGACGAGTTAGATGTTCAGAAGGCGACAGACCTGTCACCCCGCAACTGCTCAGTTCGTGATCTACTGAGATCCAGTTGTAGAGTGAGACAAGGAAATGGAGAGGAGTGGGGATAGAAGAAGATGCCAAAGGGGTTCGGTGCGCAAACTACTTATACAACAAACCGGCCAGCCCGGCTCGGCAAGGGGTGGTATGCAGGGAGGGAATCAGAGAAATGCAACGACCACTCGATAAAGAACTCTCGCAGAGAGCGGCGCGACCGTACAGTCGAGTATGCGTAACAAATTCCTTACCATACTGTTTTCCAATGACCTGCTCAATACAATGGCACGAATTGCCTGTTTACTACCTCCAGACATACCGCACCACTCCAACCAAAAGTAGCCCGAAAGAAACAGGCATACAAAGGAAACAACGGACCATATGCTATATTTTCCGAGCACGTACCGCGCTGACCATCGGTACCACAAGCGCCATGATACTGATCATTATCCACGAATTAAGAACAACAACGACACGGTAGTTATTCTTCATTACGGCGCGGCTGAGTGGTGAAAGACGATAACCGCAATGATGGGATGTACCGAAATGGAGAGGAACCGGCATGGGCCCATATAAACTGAGAGATGTGCTGCGCCAGACTCCAAATTCCCAGGGAAAGATGAAGAACCTGGGTTCCCGCGACAGTGCCCAGAGGTACGGTAGCTTTGGCCAGCTTCGATCAAACCGACGTAATCCGTAGACTGGATACAATTGCCAAGAAAGCCTGGGCAGCCTGAAGAGACAAGGCTTGCCACTCAGCGAAGAACGTTAGGCAACAAGCCCAAGAACCCCCCACCCAGAGCCTTCTGGTTAGTAGATCTTCTGCGTCTTACACGGCAAGTGATTCTCCTAGCACACGTGTTTCTTAGCTCTCCGGCGCTTGCTTTTAGTGTCTTGTTGGCCTTGCGGAACGCAGCCACCTCTGACCGAAGAAGAGCCACCTCGTGTATCACAGCCATCGTACCCTTGGTAAGCTGGTCCACAGCAGCCAGGAGCTCTGGCTGGCGTTTAACAAACCGATGGCCCCAGAACTGGCCGACAGGGGCGCGTTGCATGCGCGTAGTAGTTGGTTGGCCATATCTTCCACACCACACAGCCTTGGTGGAAAAACTCGTTTGAAGCACTAGCTCAATAATATATTGAACAATAGCCTTCTCTTAGAAATCCGTAAGCTGGCGCGACTCAGGGGTAGTACCGCGTGGGGACAAAGTGGACGAATGCAGGACCGGTGATCAGGGTTAGAGATGGGTTGGGGCGGGAACGAGACGCGTTCCGGGTGTTAATATTAGGAGAGAGATCTTCACTCTCAGTCCCGTCGCTCCCTGTGTAAGACTAAGCGCCTCGGGGTCCAAAATAAGGCCCACTGTCTACTCTCCTGGTAACCCTTCTCCCTGGCCGCCGCTCCTTTCCTCCGGTTCCTTCGGTCTCGGCTATCCGTGATCATGGTCACTAGCCACCTCCCACTCCTCGTCCTCCTCGTCTTTCTCGGTCTCCTTGTCCCCAGCGTTATACTTTTCGTCGTCGTTGCCAGGCTGCTGAATCGGTTCTGGTGTTGTGCATCGCTCTGCTTCTGCTCCCGGTGCTGACCGTAATGTTACGGGTTCGGGGGTTGCAGGTTTTGGGTCAGGTTCGGCCCGTGTATGTGTTGTAACTTCTTCGGGTGCCCGTTTGGTTGTAGTCTCGGGAGCCGCGGCTGTCTGAGTGTTTGGCGAGGTGAAGTTTCCCCCCACCTCCCCCTCTTCTTCCGAAGAGAGGGGATTGCGCAACCTAGAGGTGGAGCCGCCGATCCTAGCGGCTGGGTTGCGACGTTGTGCTCTTCTTAAACCCTGTGCGGAAGGTGCGTTTGCTATTCGACTTCGCGGAGGTCGAAAACGGGGCGGAACTGGAACCCGCTGTCTTATTGTCCTTCTCCTTTGTCACGGACGGAATTGAGAACCGTGCGGAAGCGGTAGAGCCATGAGTGTCGTCCTTCGCCATGAATGAACTGGAGAAAAAGATGGAAGATGAAGCGGGAGCCTTGTCTTTCTCCGTGGGCGGACTGGGGGACAGTGCAGAAGTAAAGCCGAGGGTTCTGTCCTTCGCCGCTGGCAACGGGACAAAGTCGAATTTGGGAGCAGCTTGTTGTACCTCTGGAAGCGGCCCTGCAAAGTTGAACTTCGGTAGGTTCTCGGAAACAGGAGCACTCTGGTCCACTTTCGGTAAAGGCGTGGCGGAGCTGGAATTGGGAAGAATTTGGGATGCTGGAGCAATTTGCTCTCCCTTCGACGGTGGCTCCGTCAATGGCATGGCAGAGCTGAACTTGGGCAGGTTTTGAGAGACAGCGGGTTTATCACCGGTGGAGAAGATGCTGGTGGTCGATGAGCCAGTCTGGAACAGATCTGCATCTCCAGCAGCGCTCTGAAGGTTGGAAGTCGTGTTCGTCATTGAAGCTGTCTGCAGTACAGCCTCCTCCTTGTCTTGCCCTGGCGCCGTTCCAGAAGGGTTGCCAGGAGTAGCAGGCTTGCTTGGTGTGTCGAGCTTGGTCGGCGCGTGAGGTTGACCGCCGACCACCGGAAATCTCGTGTCTGGAATCACGGTTTGCGTCAATGCTGACATGGGGAGCTTGTAGATGGGATTTCGGTCCGTCGTCGTTTTTGATGTCATTGGTGGAGGCTTGGGCAAGCGGACTAATATGTTTCGCCCTGGGTGGCTAGCCCATGGCACACGAATGCCTTTCCCAAAGATTTCCGGTCGCACTGACGAGACCTGAGGCGACTTGGTTTTTTGCTTTGCAGTTGCTAATGGCCTCCTCCTGGGCAGCAGGACTAGGCGGTTTGGCTTGGAAGAAGAATTCAGGGCTGTGGAGAACTGAGGTTGTGGAGGAGTTGGCGTTGGCTTCGCCGCGGTCGATTTTCCATTGAGAGACGATTGCGGACTCCCTGTCTGCTGAACTGGCTGGGAGGGGGGAGAAGATGGATTTCTCGAGCCTCGACGCTCAGTAAGGTCCCATAGCCTTTGCCGCATCTCGTCCACTTGGGCCGTTAATCTCTGTCGTTCTTGCCAGTCGTCCTTCAGAATCCCTTGGTAAACCTCCAGAAGGTCCAGGAGACGGTCCCTCTCTCTCGATTTCATATTATCAACAGGTAAGGGTTTCGAACCAGTGCCTATAGTAGTACCGGTTTTAGGCTCGGGCAGAGTCTTGGGTTCTTCCTGCTTTGTTGTAGAACGACTTCCCATCGGATATCGGGCTTTCCACAGGTCGATGAATCCCGAGATACGCGGGCGCTGTTCACGCAGTGCCCATTTGTGAGCATTACAAAGGATGGCCGAGAATTTGATGAGATCGAGGATGGCCGTCATGTCTCCTTTCCAGATGCACATCATTCTCTGCTAAGGTTTAGCGAAACATCATGCATAGCTGGGTCTTCCCAAGAAAGGGGCTCTCACAAACTTCGCCGCGTCGTCAACCGACGGTTTACACGAGTACGTAATCCATACTCTTGCCATCTTCTTGACGGTGGTAATGGCCACGACAGGCGGAACGTGCTCGTTTGCCTTTCCCTGGATACCCGCGGGGAGAGGCTTGCACAGACGCTCGAGCATCATGACGGCCGCCGTCGATGCGTTGGCCGCCTCATGGTGACATTGGGTCTCCGTGCCGCCTGGCTTCCCGTGTTGGACAATCAGCCATGGAAAGCAAACCCAATCCCGGTCGGGATATGTTGCTCTCTTTTCCGACGCCAAGGCACAGGACGCGTCGGACTCTAGCCCGTGCTGAGCCAGGTGCTGGAGCTTTCCGTACGACAGGTTCTCCTGGATGCTGTCTTTGGGGATGTTGTAGACAGTGTAGGAGGACACCCAATCTGGCTTTGGCAGGGGTAGCGCTCTGCGATCTTCCTGCCGAAAACCTTCCTGTTTGAAGAGGCTCCAGAGCCGAGATAAGCTGGTGCTACTAGGGGAGCGGTTTGGTAAGAATCATATGCGATCTTGGGCAGCTTCATCTACTTACCATTTCAGGTACTGGGTGTAATAATAGATGCTAGTTTCCACTGTCAGCATCGAGTATACTAAGCCGTTGTGTGACTGAACTCACGAGTCTGATTCCTCGTCCGCTTTACCCGTCTGGTAGAGCAAAGTATCGAAGAAGTATTTCAAGAAAAACGGTTCCCAGTTGCAGTCCCCGTCCTCGTCGAGTTTTTCGGCCTTCCGCTTCATGTCCTTCAGTTGAGTCAGACGGAAATTAAAGGAAGCACGCTCAGACTCATAGACGTTGAGGGCTTTGGCAATGTCATTGAGACGGCGAGACTCGTCGTCGGTTGACTGGAACTCCAGGTGTTCTGGAGTGTCGCGGCCGTAGTCGAGTAACGCGTTTCGCAGCCCGTCTATATGATGAGGGAGCGCTCCTTTCTGGGCTTGATTCTGGTCGATTAAGATGCCATTCCGCCATAGATCGAACTTTGTAATTTCGGACATGTTGACTTCAAGGTGTCTCGTCCGTGGAATCCACTGAAGAAACATACGGGTACAGGGAAACATCAAGAATGGGGAGCCCCTCCTTTGATATGAAGATGAAACAAGGCTGACCAGCTGAAACTGATGCGCTAACCCCATCTCAATGCGCCTGGGCGCCTACGGCTTGGCACATCTGCACGGTGAGGGGATTGCCAAGCAGGCTGTCGGATCTGCCGCGCTGGTCCCTACTAGAAGCAGGACGCGGTCGCTCGCGGCCGCCAACGGGGTCCCGGTGAGTCGGGGTCTCTAACCTGACGAGTGGCAGCAGCCTACGGCCCCGGACCGTGTCGAGGGGGGCCTTGGGTCTCCGAATTGGCGGCGGGGAGTAGTGGTTGCTTCTTATTGTCAGCTCCGCCGGCCTTCCTGTACCCCTGCAACGACCGCGTCTGCATGGTCAACTTCGGGAGGAAGTCGCGCACCGTTTTGGTCCTCCCGGAGGATCTTGAACCAGCCGCTGGCGGCCTGTGATAGGAAAAGACGCTGGCACTGCACGCCCTTAATCCACAGGAGCTGCTCATCGTGGGACGGCGAACCGGCCGGCCGCCTGCCGCCCTTCAGCGGGTTCTGCCAGCCGTGCGACTTACCGAGCATGTTCCTGACGCTGGATGCGCTTCACGTGCTGGACGACATACAGGCATGCGCGGCACTTGAACCCCCCTGACACGTCTCAGAAGGCTGCATGGGTGCAGCCAAAGGTAGGAAGTTCAGGGGCCGGTTATGTGGGGCGAAAGTGGGACGAAATTGGGAAGTCCTTCCGAATCACGGGGAGAGATGCTTCTAGTATGGCGCGTGGCATGCCACTCAAGACGGAGCCCCCACAACCGATTCTTCCGGCCGGTCGTGCTCTGCTGCCGGGTCTGTTGCTACGGCTTTCGGCCGCCGGCTGAAGAATTGTCGCATTCCGCCGCGGGAAGGGAACGTGCGGCTCGGTCCGTCAGATCGCGATCCACTGCTCTACACGTGTACGTGCGGGATTTCAAAAGGGGGCTTGGGTACAACGATCCAGTGGGGTAGGTCCTCCTATTCTCCTAACGCAGGACAGTGTATTTTAAAACGAGCTAATTTTAGCACTAGCTACGTGACCTCACAGACTCGAGAATTCGTTGGTTGTCACGATTTGACTAACAATAGGTCGCATGGCGGAAGGCCGTTCTCGGTGGTTGCGATGCGCCAGTCGGCCGGGAGGTTGCACTCGGTAAATCAGTTGGCGAGGTGGTACTGCGCGGCTAAGATGATGAACGCAGGGATGGCCCAGCCAAGGGTATTGACTTCCAGGATCACCATCGCCCATTCGCGGTTGCCGGGCTAGGCTAGTTTTGCGTTCCTAAGGCCGTCCGAGGTCGTAACTACTATGCCCGCGAAGATAATGGCCATTATGAACCCAGTTTCGTCGAAGTTATAGACATCGTCATCCACGATAACATATTTGGCCTCGGTGTTCCATATAAGCGTAAGCCACTTGCTAATAACCTATGGATCTTCGCACTTGGACCTCTGGTGGTCGTATCTACTCCTAAAACGCGTACGAAGCTGTGGCTGTAACGGGCTGAGCCCGTAAAGGCCTTGGCAAACTCTCGGCCAAGACTCGAGATTCGGTGGACTTCTATCTTGTTCGAATCGGCGCACAGGCCAAGGATGTGGTGGTATAAGACGGCAAATATCTTGCATAGCCTTTCACTCTTTTTCTTCTCTCTCCATTCGAGACAAACTCGTAGAGTCGTCACCAGCTAGTTGCAATATACTCCTGGGACCGTTACAGTGTGATGGGCTGAGCCCATGATGGCCTCGGCAACCCTCGGCCGTGGTATCATGATAACGTCATCCTGAAGCAGGCAGTGTCTGTGTGTTCCGGAGCATATAAGAGCTGCCCTCTCTTCCTGTCATCTAGTTCTCTCTTTTCTTCTTCTCTCTCCATTCGAGGCAAACTCGTAGAGTCGTCACCAGCTTAGTTACAATATACTCCTGGGACCGTTACAACAGTGGCTGGCGTTTGACGAAGTTATAGGCCCAGAGTTTACTAGTAGGAGCCGCGCCGCGTTCGCGTAGCAGTTGGTTGGTCATATCTTCCACACTACGCAATTCTGGACGAAAAGCTCGCGCACATAGCTCGATGATGTATTGAATAATAGCTTCCTCTTCTAACTGAGTAACGTATATTATCAGCGAGTGAGGTGTATCAGTGAGTGAGGCACAGTAACAGATTTTGCTGGACCTAAACGCAAACCGATAGAAAATTTTAAGGTCGACCACGTGACAGCTAACAATATTTGTGGGCTTTTTTGCACTTCTGCCCCAACAAATCTGTTACCGTGCCTTACTCGCTGATATAGAGAACTTGTCGAAACCGCTACGAGGCAAACGAAGGGAAAATGGTCAGTGGTCGCAGAGTGTCACGAGGATGTCAATTTTTTTTGGTTGTTCCTGATGTTGATTGTGTTCTGTGTCCTGTTCTCAACTGTCCGATGTTCCAGACAGCCTCCAGGGTGTCTATCACCAGCCACATGTGGGTCCGTCTTGGCACCCCCTGAATCAGGGTTCACGTTCCAACAGAACTCGCTGATAATATACGGATCCGTACGTTAAGCTTGTTCGATTTGGGCGTGGTGTTGCATCGTGCAGGCTTGCAGGCGCGTCGGCGTCCTAGCGTCTTACGGGAGGCCCTGTGAATCCTTGCTGCAGTTCGTACGCTGAGATTCTTGTTATTTTTAAGAGCTTGGAAAGCCAAATTATCTGGCCTTCTTTTGAAGTAGATGGCATCTTGAGTGGTAACGTGTTTTATCAGCGAGTGCACCATATCAGCGAGTGCACCACTGGTAAGCGCTGCACAGACACTTAGTCGAAGTACTAACAGCTTATTCCCCAATTCCCGTTGTTAGTGCTGCACCCAAATATATATGCAGCCCTTACCAGTGGTGCACTCGCTGATATGGTGCATTCGCTGATAAAACACGTTAGAGGAAATTTGTTGTTGAAAGGATAGTATGATCCTTCCTTTCACCATTGCAATTCTTTCACCATTGCATACTTCTGGCCTTAATTCGAGCCGCAGTCCAATGGCGCAGACATTTGCAGTCCAACCATCAAGCAACCAACGTTCACTCGTTCTTGCCACCTAGGGACAAGTGCCGCCAAATCGGAATGATAATGGATTTTGTCCGATCCGGAACCAGCAGAGAACTATGGAGCATTTGGGAACCGCGTCTTCTCTCCTCTGATCATTAATAGTGTATGATTCCAAGTATGGCAGTATCTACTCGTCTATGCTCCCGGATAGGTGATCATCAATGCGCCTTGTTTAATGCCCAAACCTCCTTCTTTCACCCGCAACCGTCAATCAACATCCTAGGTACAAACGACCCCCTTCCATCTCACCCTTGACTTTGTCCCGGCCGAACAAACGAAAAGCCTCAAGACCGCCCGTCCAGTTGCTCAAGCGACAGTGCTGTAGGTGCACTTGACCGGGTTGGCGTTGGTGACGGTGCGGGCGGTGAAGCCGACGCAGCCCTCCTGGTTGGCGGGCTTCTCGATGCCGACGTTGACCCAGACGTACCAGGAGCTGTCGGAGGTGCTGGGGCAGGCCAGGAGGGCGTTGTTGTTGAAGGTGAGGTTGTCGTTGGCGTCGACGGCCCAGCCCTTCAGCTCCAGGTTGCCGCCCGGGGCGGTCGCACCCTTGTTGAAGTACTGCAAGTTGCCCTGGCCTAGAGGGGTTGATCGGGTCAGTAAATGGCATCGGTAATGTAACGATATCGTTTTGGGGTCCTTACCCATGCCGGAGCGGTCGACGAGGATCTGCTGCACCTTGTCCCCTTCGCCGTAGAGGTACAGCTCACCATCCTTGATTTCAAAGATGGCGTCGGGCCTGGCGTTTCCGTCGGCGCATTGCGCGTCAAGCTTGTTGTTGGGAAGGTTCAAGGCGAGCTTGTTCTGAGAGGCGCCGACTTTGGCAAAGTGGATGGGAGACGCGGACCGAAGAGACATGATGCCAAACTTGCGAGTCGGAGCCGGGCACGAGCCGCCAGTAGGGGCAGCCGAGGCCACAGCGGCGAGGGCAGAGAGGAGAACGGTGGTGAGCTGCATTTTGATTTAGTGTGAGGTTTGAGGTGTAAGAGTGAGGTAGATATAATGCCGCAGTGGTTGAAGGGCGTGGAAATGGTGTTTTGAGCTCGAGATGAGGGAGATTGATGGATTGTCGGATGACTGTTTGCTGGTGAAGACTGGAGAGTGAGAACGGCTCAGTCCTTCGAGTTATGCATCTTTATATCAATGGCGTCTGGCGCCGTTCTCTGGATCTTGATATCAACATTCCAGCGAGTGGCAAAGGGGATCTGCGGTTTACCCGTGCACTGCCCAGCAACGAGATACGAGAAGCAGCAGTCATGTTCGGGGTACAGTGCGATGTTGAGATAAGATTGGCGGAGGATTTAACCGAGACCCACTTGGACTCGTATTTGCCGGCTCCGTACTCTGGGGTCGCCGCGTGTCACGCCAGCTCCAACACCTCGGGACCAGCGAAGCATTCCGGTGACATAATACGTGGATAACCGAGTACGCGCTCTGGATAATACGATCCAAGACCTGGACTCAGGTTCCTCACATAGTAACGTGGTGCGAATGCCCAGGGACGTTTACGAGTATGCGTTCTCCACCAATGTCACCATCGTCCACCGCTTTTTACTATTCACTCAGTACTTAGGTAGTCCGAAGCTTCGAAAGCGGCAATCGCGGCTGGCCGCCAAATGGCCCCGGCGCCCTGACGAGTACCATTTCTGGGTAAGTGATTTAAAAGTCTTAGAACAACAACACTCACATTAAAGCAACTCGTGTGAATTCGCGTGGTGGCCTATTAATGCTTCTAAAAGTCGGCGAGAGTGGACCTGAGATACCTCGTTCAGCAATGCGTTGCGTTGCACGTGGTCATCCGGATTTCGCCATTTCAGCTGCTACGGAGATTCAGATAGGCCTCAGGTACCTGGGTCGGTGAGAACAAACCACCCCTGATTTGTTTTTTTGGCGTGGCACATGGCAGGCGTTTTACAAGACATAGGAGGGTGGGAGTAGGACGAGGAGTGGGAGTCTGGGGTATAAGATAAAAGAAGATAAAAATAAAGATAGAAAGAGGCTAAGTTAGGAACCTGAAAGAGAAAAGACAGATATTGAGGATCAGGTAGGCACTGTGCGGCATCTGGGTTGTTTCTCACTATGCCGATCAATGCCTTTATGTTTTCCATTTGACCGGCGACAGTCAAGGTGACAATGATGAACAAACAACTTGCTCTTGTTATTTTCAACAATCTGAATCTCTTCCAGTGCTGAATGAGCAAGCGGTAGATAGTAGCAGTTTGATATTTTGACAAAGAACCTCAACCAGCAACCCAATGCTGTACACCTCTCATTTTGCTCATCCCCGACATACTTGAACAGCAATTCTACGACTTCTAGCACTTCGTTGCCTAGAGTCATAGGGAGACTTGCTATCATCGAAGATTCCAGTATTCACCACCAAGCATCAAAAGACTCCCGCATTACTCGCAGCAAGCAAACTGAGTCTTCGCCACCCCAGCCCTCCGGGCAGATAAACAAAGCAAAAGTTAACACAGTACCCAAAACAACGCAAAGACGAAGGGGGCCAAGCACGGTGCATACGAGCCGCTAATCTGTGGTTGTCAAGTCTACAACTGCGAGCGCGAATATGACCTTCCTGGAGTTTGCCTTACCTGCCAAGTGAACTGCGCGGTAAAGCCCTCCACGTTTTGATTAGAAGGTTCAACTAGCGCTGACGAGCTATCGTTTCTGGGGCTCCATTTTAGATAAGTCCGTCATCCTCTAGCTTTCGTCATCGACGAATGTGGTCGCAGCTCGCATAGATATACAGTTCTTTGCGAACTGGACCTGAGGAGAGTGGACGATTGTCCCCTAGACGAATGTGCTGAAATGAAGGATGGGGTCAGATCTCACGGGTCATAGTGGCAGGGAGCTCCGTTCGGTCTATTAGAAGGGCATCCCGCCCAGGGAGGCTGCCTCCTTTCCTCTCTCTCTACGCAAGCAATGCACTCTGTTCACTTGCATCTTGTTGCTCTCAACAGAATGATTGCTAGATACTGATTGTTTTCTTGATTCTTGCCCCTATTCACCATAACAATTCTGTAGAGAAGCCCTCAACGCCCTTTGCTACGCCCCTCTCGAACGTCACTCTGCGGTTGACTTGATGCTTGAGAGTTATGAATGGTCCCTGAACAAGCACGATCCAGTGTGCAGATGCCAAATGCCCTCCCTTATTTAGTTATCTAGTTAGCTGTAAATATCGCGTGACAGCAAATATCTCGCTTTTCACCAGCGGCCTTCTCGCGCACGCAGTCTGGTGTCCACAAGTCCAAGACACCTACCCGTATCTGGTGAGCCAGCGACTGAGGGATCGTCTCCTCATGGAAAAAGTGATGCTTGTGATATAAACTGAGAACCTGGACATCGAAAGCATCTGTATGCAAGGCTCGAAACAGCGGTGCCCACGCGAGCGGGCGTTCAACAAGATCCCAACCTACATTTTCCGCCTGCATGTCCCGCGCACTGGAGGGATCACTACGACTACAGAAGTCGCTTCAGTGGCATACAACTTCAGGGAGAGCACGCAAGATTTATTCCAGCTCCCGCCCAAGGAGGCGGCTGACCTGCTGGGTAGTCAGCTCGAATGGAAGCGTGGAGCACATCTGTCGAATCGGGTCTCTTGATCCAGTTTGCTACTGTTAGTGCTTCAATATGGGGCTGTACCGACATATAACGGACCGTGATAGGCCCAGCATGTCACAAACACACGTCCTCGTCATTGATACGCGCATGTTCCCCAAAGGCGCCTTCATCAAAGACATGGAAGCGATTGAAACATTCTATCTCTACTCGGGAGAACTACGGCAAGTACGTCGACGGAGATTGTCGGGAAAGTACTTTGGAGAGTATCTCTCGCAAGGGAGGCTCGATGTCAGCGGGCAGTGCCATCAGGCATCAATGCAGCAACTCATCGACGCTGGCCTCTTCGCGCTGTGCCCCAGACTAGACGACAAAGACCGGTGGGAGCGTTGGGCGTTGCCAGTCCTCGACATCCGAAAGGAAATCAAGGGCGCATCCATACCTGCCGACAAGGAGGCAGTTCGACGAGCCATCGCCGTAGCCCAGGTTTGATTCGGCAGCCGCTGGGGGGGCCCTCTCGCCGTAATGCTGCTATTTTTGCAGCCGCGCCGACCCTCACGACAAGACCCTCCTCGACGGGTTCCGTTCCATGTTCGGCGGTGAGTGGCACGACTGTCGTGGTGGTTGGATTCCATCTTTCTCTGAGTGTTGGCTAACGAATATAACATATAGATGAAGAACTGGCCGCGTTGGATATTGCGAATATGGAGTTTGATTCCGAGTCGGAACGCATGCCCGAGATGAAGGTATACGAGGACATGATGAAGGCAATCCATCATTGTCACGCCCAAGCCGCTGTTGTTAGAGGCGTAGGAGACGCCGACGGGTTGGCAGATCGCTCTAAAGGCATGAAGATGTCTGTTGGCTGCTGAGCCCGCGGCCAGCGGTGGCGACTGTAAAAGACAGAGTTTGTCACACTGTCATCGACGGAATACTAGAAGCGTAGACCCCTCTGATGTCTCGCAGCTAATAAATGTCTGAGGGTCATAGTCGTTTTGCTTGCCATCGTCGTCGAACAGGTCGGCATCCTGGGGTAGCTCTTCAATTGTGAGAGTCTCCTCCGAAAACAGATCAAAATTACCGATCTCATGCATCAAAAGATATCTGATGCACATGTCTAAGATGCCTGCGTCCAGACACTCGGTGCGTTGCAGAAGCCGAGCCTCGTCTGTCGCAGCTGGTGTTGCGGCCCATTCCTTGATGATAAACTCCTTGACCGACTGGTGGACAAGTTTGACCTGGCGATTCGTCTTGTCCACGATGTCGATACGAGCAGCGAAGGGCCGGATCAGCTTGATGACTCCAGGTAATCCACCAGCTTGGCGAGTGCATCCACCGAGCTGACCACCGTCTGGCCGCTCCTAAGGCCACAGCCCCACCCAGTTCCATCACGCTTAGCGGTTTTTAGGCAACGGCTAGCATTTCCAAGCCTGTAGCGGCAAGTTTCTGGTTTTCGGGCTCGTCTTTGGTGTGGCGCGAGAAGACGCTTAGATAGAGCTCTGACAGTTGTCTGGGGTGTGGTAGCTTTTCAAGAAAATCTCGCATAGCATCAAACGTATTGATTTCGCCGGCTTCGATTAGTTCGACGGTCATTTCTGTTCATATGGCGCTTCCCTGCGCCAGATGGGAAAGCGTCTCTGTTAAGAGTGCTTTGATGTCGTCGGGCAGATCCAACCGGGACTCGACCGTCTTTTCAACAATAAGGGCGTCTCGTGGCGTCTGGAACCAAGGTGATCTTTCTTGCTCACCTCACTCATTTGCCTTCAGAAGCACCAGCGCGGCACACGCCACCGTCGAGTACGTACACAGTAACACAACTACTAATGATCCCCGGCTAGCATCGTCTTTGTCCACGACTTGAATGGCGACCGTGAAAAGACATGGACCGCGCACGATACCTCCGAGGCCTGGCCCAGGGCCCTCCTCCCATCCGAGCTTCCTACTGCGCGTGTCCTTACGTTCGGGTACGATGCATATGCGGCGGACTGGCGAGGAGTGGTGTCGCAGAACCGGATTGGAAACCACGCGTGGAATTTGCTGTTGTCGCTTGCGACGTACTGAGAGAGGGACGACACGGTGGGAGCCTATATGACCTGCGGATGGTCAGCCGCGCTGACGGAAGCAGAATGAACGACCAATTATATTCGTCTGCCACAGTTTAGGCGGTTCAGTATGCGAGGATGTACGGTCCCTGCTCTGGTTCTGGAGAACTGCGCTGATACTTGCAGCAGGCGTTGGTTAGGTCGAGAGAGCGACAAGAGCGAGGCGCGTCTTCAAGCCATTCGTACAACCAGTCTACTACCATGCCAAATTCGGCAACCAGAACAGCAGGTTCTGTACCATCTTTACTTAAAGATCCCCTTGTTGGCCCTGGTTCGGGATGATTCGTCCAGGATGTCGTCGATGAGAATGACGAGACACTGCGTCGGATAGAATTGTCCCAGCAGGATGAGTTCTCCCCTTGACTGGGGGACGCAAAGGCCGGCGGGGACGGCCGGCATCAGAGGTGCAGTCACCTCGTTCATGTCATCACGCATTCTGAAGGGCTGGCCGTATTGATTCTCGTCCAGAAACAGCGCGAAGCACTTGTCGAATGTCTGAATACGGCGGAGCCCCTGGTGTGCTCCATCTCGGCGATAAGCTCGTGATTACCCGGCCCGCCGCGGTCACCCTCGCAGTATTGTTGGAAAAGGGACGTGTTCGCGCGGTTCCACTTGAGGTTGAGGAGGAAGTCGAGTTCCGAGTCTGCGATGTCGCGCGGGTTGCACTCGGGGATGAACTTATAGACTTCGCCCAGCGAGACATCCGTTGGGTGTCTCAGCACGACGCCCTCTACGGCGCTAGCCCTCAGGCATGCCGTACGCTCCGTCGCATCAAACGACTGCCAGAGCATCTCAGTCGCCGCCTCGTGCTTCTTGTGTTTTTCAGACGCAGTTGGTTTCACCAACGGACTAAAAGTGCTGCTAGGAACGTTTCAGGAACAGATGCATGAGGAAAAAAAGAGACGAAAGAGGAAAGGCTGCTTACTCCCC
>NW_026944242.1:68507-94421 GCF_033297405.1 Parathielavia appendiculata | reverse complement strand
CCCGGCACAGAATCTAGCCTCAGACAAACGCTCTCAACCCAGCGGGACGAATTACCATATGGCCATCAGTCATCGTCAACCAACCGGCAATGAGAGACCACCCCTGTGAACCTTACGGTGACAACGCCCATCAGAGGAAGGAAGAAGAAAAGAATCAAAGCAACTCAAATTCCTCATCCTCCTCCCCAGCCTCCTCCACTCCCACTCCGGCCCCCCCCACTGGGGTCAACACTGCCAGTCCCGCCCCTCCTTAAAATAGCCCTCGCCTTCCGCCCCTCTTGCCGCAGCTGACGCTTCTCCATGCTCTGGTAGACACAGTGGGCCGCGTGGATGGTCGCCACGGCAGCCAAACCCGTGGTGATGATTTGTTTACCTCTCAGTTTCTTGCCCAACCATTCGTTTACCACCAAGGTGGACGCTGCGTAGAAGTACGGGTACCGAGCCATCGAGCTCTTCCGCGCCAGGCGCTCATCTTCCAGGAGACAACCACAACAACCGCCTACCTAACGCTGACGCCCTTCTTCCTCCCCACTGACGCCACGCCCGCCAACAACACGTCTCGCACCGCGGCCCTGCTCATGCACTTTGAGGTCTACAGCGCCGTCGTCGACCCGCTCGTGCCGCTGCACGTCTATACGGGCGGTCTCCTCCCGCCGGCGCCGCCGGCGCTGCCCCGGTGGGCGGTGGACGCGGCGCTGCGGCGGTTCGGTACTGTGGTGGGCGCCGGCCCGCTGGTGGTGCCTGAGGTGCGGCCCTCTGCCGCTGCTGCAGCGAACGCGGTCCAGATGGCTGTGCCGTCACCGTTGGGGATTTGGGCTTGGCTGCAGCCGAGTGAGATCGAGGCGATTGATGACCTGCGGCATGGTCGGAAGGAGGAGGAGGGTATGACGGGCTCTGTGGAGTGTGAGATTGTGCCTGAGGATGTTGGGATTAGGATTGGGAATGTGAAGGGCGGGGCACCGGTTATGGTGGAGGGGTGGTTGAAGGAGGTTTCCTACTTTGAAGTAGGTAGGGCTTGACGGTACTAGTAGTGGATCTTTCTCGCTTAAGCTTTTTAGATGGGAAGATATTACATTACTGTTACTCGGATAGGTTAGGTAGGTCGGTTCTATTATTCAGTAGGTAGTATAGTTTCAGACTGGTCGCTGGTTTTGCTCGAGGATAACGGGGCCTCTCGATTACTGTTGGCTGGCAACCGCTGTCTATGTGCACGGTTGTCTGCACCTTGCAGTGACACTTCAGCAGCCCCACAGCTGCCTTGCGGGATAACTACCTCCGTATAATAAATCAAGATACCTTCTCCTAGGATTTGAAAATTACTGCTGTGGGGGTCCGTACACTGGGAACAAGGCGCAAAATCATACAACATACCCCGCCCTCTCCCCCTCCCCCTCCCCCTCCCCCCAAACCACACCCTTCCCCTCGTTCCTGTCCTTTGCCAACTTTTCCACCTCTCAGAATTCCAAGACCGCGCGTTCAACTTCCACAATCGACACATAAAAGCCCACTGCTTAGTTACCAGTCTCAACAGGAGCAGCCACCTCCACCGTCACCGTCACAGTCGCCTCAGGTTACTTCTTGTGATTGTCATGCTTCTTGTGGTCGTCGTGCTTCTTATGGTCGTCATGCTTCTTGTGATCGTCATGCTTCTTATGATCGTCATGCTTCTTATGATCGTCATGCTTCTTATGATCATCATGCTTCTTATGATCGTCATGCTTCTTGTGATCATCGTCGTGCTTCTTTTTGTCCTTGTCTTTGTCATCGTCGTCCCGCTGGCGCTTGCCAACAATGGCGGCAGGGAGCTTCACCACCTCATTGTCCTCCAAGGACGGAGTGCGAGGCGATAGCGGCGGGGCGGGCCCGGCCACGGCGGCTCGAGCGGAATGGCCTCCAGCGTCGGGAACGAGACGCTACTCCGGGATCGTGGGCAGTGCCCAGACCAAGGCTGCGAAGGCAGCACCAAGTGCAATGAGCGGGGCCTTCATGTTGGTCGGTTATTATATCGGAAGCAGCACACAAGAGGAACGGGTGATAATTGAGATATTTGCTCGATTTGCAAGAAAACGAGTAAAGTTAGATGGAGGAATGGTTCAAGACATAAACACGAACTTAGAGGAGAAAATAAGATATATATATTTTCTGGTGGAGGTCAAGGCGGGATAGGAAACTCTTGCTTGTTGTGTCGTAATCTCAGTCATGATTCGAGATGGCGTCACTGGGCCGTCACTCAAAGTGCGGAGAGAGCTGGCGAGGAGGGAAGTTCCATGAAGCTTCAGCTCCGTGTATAGCTTACCTGTTATAAGTATAAGGACATTCCTGGCCTGTCTTAACAATGACGTGGATGCTGTTCGTCATGGACTTTGCCTACCGCCCGTCTCGCTCATTAGCGAATAAATCCGCCACTTTAGGGAAGGAAAAACGCTTGAGCGTGCTAGTCTCGGCCGGGCTTGGATGAAAATAGATTGGTTTCGCGGTGAAATCGTGCATGATCCAAAAAGTGGGATAAGCTGGAGAAGCGGTGGGATGCAGCTATGTAATCGCAAGTCTGCTGAACAACAGCCGTCTCACCCACGCTCATTTCCGCTGCTGCAAACGAGCCCCACTATATCGCTCCTACGAATCGATCCATCCAGGGTCTTCGTCGAAACAACCTGCTGACATGATCCATTCTGATTTCTTTCGGGAACGACTTCCTTCCTGCATTACCGACCGCACAAGCTCCCAACATACATGAAGGATCGATGCCCTCCGTGACGATGTCCAAGCCCTTGGGCCAGGGGTCAGAGGCTGCGACCTGAACAGGTGCGGGACGGGACGTGCCGCGTTCGGGCCCGCGCTCTCCAAAGCGGATAGCAGAGAGTGGAAAAGGGATAACTTGCTCCTTGACTGGTCGCCCCACTCGCGGGCCTTGCTGCAGAGAATCAATATCATAAGACCGTATCGCTGATGCTCCCAATATATCTGTGATACGCTAGGTTTACAGATCCTGTTGAATTTACAGGCAGCGTGAATGGCCAGTTCAGGAGTATCAGGTGACACGCAGACAGGATATCAGAGAATGCGCGATGTAGACTATATCAGGGTTTTGATCAGACAATCGAACATCTATAGTTCAATCATTATACTACCAGCTCTACGGCTTCTGCATGCTTTATATAAACTGCAATGGCGTACGTCTCAAGTTACTCTATCCTCATACTCTCTACGCTATATCCTCATACTAAGGTCCTCTGTCTAATTATTACAGCTCAGCAATGGCCCGGCTTCATTTCCTTAGGCACGCAGGTGCCTTCAATACGCTATCGACGAGCAGATGTTTCAAAGCGGCTGAGGGCGGCTTTTTTCCGCCGAGAAGCCCGTTATGGCTAGAAACAAATGGAAAATGAGTAGTTTATTCAGATTGGGTTTGCTGAAATATCACCCACTAGATAACCACCGGTATTAGAGCAGAGGAAGATGGACGAGGTCCAAGTCCTATAAGCTGAGGCGGCTCGGCGAAGAGATACCTCCAGCGACCAGATCCTAGGAGAAGGGGAGGGAATGCCCAAAAGCAATGTGTTGGTTCGGATCAGGTGGTGGCCTTGCGGATCAGCTCTACGGTTAACCTGAAGGGGCAAGCTTGGCACGGCACGAAGAGCATGCCCTAATCAACAAGGGCGCTTTTGAGCGCTAGTGTCCTTTGCCCTCGACGTCTACCGTGACGTCTGTCCGGCCGGCGTGGCCGAGCAAACCAGGTGGACGCCGCCCTTTCTAGCTTCGTCGTCGAGGACAGCAAGCTCGGCATGCTGGACGTAGACGGTAGGGACTCATCGACGCAGTCCTCTCGGACCTCAGGAAGGCCTTCTCAACTACTGCGCGTTCCCACAACCCTCAGCGGCGGCGCTCCTCTCCGCCTCCTCAAGTGATTACTTCTCTCGACAACCCGCCGATCAAACACAAACCACCATCTCTCAAAAACAACCTGGCCAACTTCCCAATTCGCCTCGTCATACGGATCCGCACCCCAGACTCTGATCCCTTCCCCGCCGTCCTCCATGTCATATATGAAATCCACAAGCCCCGACCCAGTACCACCGCCGCCGGCCGTTGCCCAAACCCCACCACTCTCATTCCCATCCTCATTACCGTCACCGCCATCGCCAGCGACACTCAAACCCAGAGTCAGAAACCCAATTAGCCGATCCCGCACCCCCGACCACGGAAGCAGGTCCAGCACGGGATGGTGCGGCACCGTCAGCTGCGTGGGCGTCGGCTGCCAAGGGCGCGGCAGCTGTGACACGGGATGTGGGCCGCTGCCGATTGTGAAGGGCGAGGCGGCGGTCAGGGAGAAGACCGAGGGCATGGCGTTGAGACGCGTGGCGATGCGGGTGAGGGCGCGCAGTAGGGTTAGAGGGGGGACGGCGAGGTGATAACTGTCTCCGGAGAGTGCTGCGGTTGGAGGAGGCGTGGAGGAGATGAGAATGGTGGTGTTGTCGTCGTCGTGGTTGGGTAGGACCATATAAGGAGTGCTGCCGCCGCTGCTAATGTCGTTGTTGGTATTGTTGTAGTTATTGTTGGGTGGGCAGCCGGGGGTGATGGGTATCGAGGCAGGCGAGGAGGTAGAGGTTGGGAAGGGGTTGGGCCTTAGCGATGTATTGAGTGTGCCGCTAGGTGAGGCTAGAGATGAAGGCTCAGCCTCGTCCGCGAAGGCCACAGGAAACGAGGCCAGCAAAGCTGGCTGGTAGTATGTCTCATTCCAGCTAAAGGCTGGGCACTGAAGCGGTGTCTCTTCTACTTGAACGATGTCGGATGAGCCTGCGGCCGCGTTGGAGGGCGGGAACGGGATGGGTAGATCTGAGCCGTCTAGGGGGAGAAACGGAAAGCCAGCCACATCTTGGGCTGCAGCTTCCGTGGTAGTGGCGCCGGTTCCAAACCCCGAATGAGGCGATGTTGCGTGCGAGTGTTCTGATGGGCCCTCGATTTGCGCGACGCTCTCACGCGATTGGGAGCTTCCAAGACGGGCCTCCCTCTTGCGTTGTCCTGGCAAGGTGTCAGTTTCTTTTGGAGTCCTGCGTTATGCTGCGCGCCGGAAAATAGTGCGCTTACGGTACCGGCGCTGGGCTAGCACGTTCAACACACGCTTTCTCTCGGCCGCATCCTCGGCAATATCGGGGACGGTCAGCGTCGGCGGCGGCTTGTGCGCTCTTTGCCGGGTTCGCGGCTGGTCAAGTGGGCTGGACGGCATGTTAGGGCAAGGTGAAAATGCACAAGTCCGAGTCAGTGTTGTATTTTTCTCGGGGGTTTCGGCAAAGGGCCAAAACGGTTCGAGTGGGAAAGACTGAAACATGAAGCCAAGAGTGGCTCCCACGGATCAACTCTCCTCCAGAGACGAGTCATTCGGCCTGCGTGCACACTAATGGCACTGTGCAGCCTAGGCAGTTAATGATAACCTCCACAGAACCTAATGCGTAAGCATAACGCCCGCATTGGAGCAGGGATAATTACGTTCGGGCGACGGAAGAATGGAAAGAAAATCGTCGCCAAGGAGTTCGGAAGCCGGGCTGTTGGCCTTGATATCCAGAAAGCTGACCCACTGATTGACTGGCTGGTTAATTTTCATGGAGGTTTTTGGAGGATGCGGTGCAGAATGTGACGCATAGGATATGGTGATGCAGGATGCAGATGAAGAGCCTGGACGTGCACCCAAAGAGATGTATGTGGGCTTGCTGACTAAGAACAGTGGGGCAAGCCCTCTGGTCAACAATGTTCACTGACTGCAAAGAATTGCCCAGTCTTCCTGACTTCAAAGGGCTCTCGAGAGTTCCTAGCCTAAAATCCAAACAGTGCCTTACACAAACTGGGCCAAACCAGCACAAGGGTCTGATGGGTTTCCGCAGAGCCACGCCTAGCGTAAGGTAAGCAAGATGAGGGGTTCTTACCCTGCTACTCACCTCTGAATGGGCCCAAGATATTCCTCAAATCCGCATTCATCAGCATCGTAGCTTTTTAGCCCAGGAAATAATC
The DNA here is from genome assembly GCF_033297405.1 of Parathielavia appendiculata. Classification (NCBI taxonomy): domain Eukaryota; kingdom Fungi; phylum Ascomycota; class Sordariomycetes; order Sordariales; family Chaetomiaceae; genus Parathielavia; species Parathielavia appendiculata. The sequence goes on along the minus strand of NW_026944242.1, from coordinate 88,415 downwards.
CTTCACCTCATGAACTCCACAATAACGTTTGGTCATAAACCAACGATACCACAACTTCACACATTTCGACGTATAAAAGAGCTCACCTAGACGGCCCAACATGCCGGAACTGGAATTGCCAGCTTTTGCAGGCTCTACATATTTGTCAAGATCGATCGTTGCTAGAGCACCCCTCGTCCAACTCCACCTTACGCGCCAGCAATGCCTTCGTACGTGATCACGGGTGTCTCGGGGGTCCTTGGGGTCAGTGCTGAATATTATGACTTACCTAATCAGAGACTCGCAGGTTGATGATGTATTTGTACATTCTAGTTTGAGTTCCTCCGCCAGATATCCCAATACCCCAGCAATACCGTCATCGGTCTGGTTCGTGACAAGGCCAGCACTGAGAAGAAGGTCTCTGAGCAATTGGGGGGCCGCTCCAACATCCACATCTTGCAAGCCGACCTTAGCAACTACGAAGCCATGAAGGTACGTTGCTCTACGCGGGGAGAACTGGCTGTAGAGTCAGGTCGAATGCTAACAAGCAACCGCCTGTAGCGTTCCGTCGGGGAAACCGACGCCATCACCGGAGGAACCCTGGACTACCTGATCGCCAACGCCGGTTATGTGTCGACATGGGATTCCTATGACCCCATCGGAGTGCTGTGCGTTTCCTTTATCCCGTGCAATCCCTGAAGCTTGCTCTGACTCGCGGAATCATTGCAGGGGCAATGACCCAGCGAAACTTGAAGAGGAAATGCTCAGGTGCTTCAAGATCAACGTCGTGGGCAACGTCCATCTCTTCAACATCTTTATGCCGTTGATCCTCAAAGGCCAAGTCAAGAAGGTTGTGGCGATATCCAGCGGTACCTCGGACTTGGACCCGGTCCGACAGCACGACATGGCCGTGTTCTCTGCATATGCGACCAGCAAAGCAGCCCTGAACTTTGTCGTCGCCAAGTTCAGCGCCCAGTACAGGAAGGACGGTGTTCTGTTTATGAGCATCTGTCCGGGCCTGGTAGAAGCCGGCCACTACACGAACCGTAGGAGGGCCCCCTTCCCCAATGTACCCCTCAAGTTAACAGCTGTCTAAACTCTGTCTTCTACAGTGACCCAAGAGCAACAGAGAAAGCTCGAATCCGTGTTTGCGCAGTTCACAGAGTATGCGCCTCATTTCTCTGGTCCAGCGCGCCCGGAAGATGCTGTCCGAGATGTCATTTCGGTCTTGGAGAGGGCCAGCGTTGAGAATGGAGATGGTGGCTCCTTTGTCTCACACCTGGGAAACAAGCAATGGCTGTAGGTCAAGAGGGAGCGCCGACGAGACGTCAATGATGTATACCGACACCTGCCAGATAATTTTAGCTTTCAGCTATCGCGAGTCCAGTCGGCGGTCATCATCTGTCGTGTTGTTGTTGGGCAGCCAACAGTTACATGCTCAAGTAAGCTTAGATCAACCAAATGGTATTGAACAGATTGAGGTATGAAACGAAGCTTGAATTGGAGTCACGATTCCAGAGTGACCACACAAATGAAGGATCAGGATAGTGGGTTAGGGTGTCTCAGAATGTCCCTTTCTTTTCTTCTTGGAACAAAATTGTCCTCTCTAATCCTCCCAGGGGAATTACCCCCTTATATAGAGACAGTGTGCCATGATATGACGTTTATGTCAGGAACTGTGTCATTGTGATGGATCTGTCCTGACTGAGAATTCAATTCAACAGTTGTCTCCGGCGAGAACTGCGACAATGGTATCGCCAATCTTCGCTTCACGCCTACTGAAACTTGACCTGCCTAACCAGCTTCCGTAATCACCTAGCCAGGGACTTTGAATGCATGTAAGGTACCTTTGAAGTTAGGTTTGAATCACAATAAGCTCGGACTTTGGTTCTTCTATCGCAGGCTATTTGATACGGGAAAAGAGCCGTATGCTGGGAAAAGAGGGCAAATGCCATGTATTCGGGGAAAAGTCAGGATGTGGTCTTCTGGTAGTTGCAAGCAGCAACTGCAGTGGTGGGAGATATCCCACCATCCAGAGTGGGGCAGCCTTATCTTATATACATACAAACAACCACCCCACCAATGGTGGGGTATAACACCTAGCCCTAACCCTGCGCGATACCTTTTGGTATCACTATTGATTGTATTTCGTGCGAGTTGTCACGTGTTGGTTGATGGCTTTTACGAAAGAAGAACGGAGCTTAAGCTCGGGCTTCTACGATGCAATCAAGTGAACCTACTAGTATAGCACCTTTCGCTTTTGTGAGATGATAGGAACCAGCGGCTTAGGATCCGCTGGGAGATCATGTACTTTTAGTCTTGATGCGCGCGGGGAATATATTCAATGTCAGTCTGCCATGTATTTTCATTATCGTCAAGTCAACCTCACATGTGTCCCGCCCTGCCACTGCATCGAGCCGCTATGACCGCCAGTTGGGCAGAACTCCATCGAAAAGCGAAACTGCATATATGCACACCGCCCCGTACACGGGTGGCTTGCAATTCAAACCTGGAGTTATTTTTTCAAGTCTTTTGCTTTTCCCATGACTTTCCGGTTTTTCAAGCCGTACGCACAATGCCGAAGCCAGCCAGGGCTTCCCTTTAACCGCATTCATAGCAGTTGCTCTTTCTTTCCCCGTACTCAGTTCGATGCAGCACATCCTGAGATGCTGCTTCCTCCACGTGCGAGCATCAGAGTCCGCAATAGAGCAACCAGAAATCCCGAGGCCAACAATCCCAACAGACATCGCCTGTTAAGATCCCCTGGTCCGGCTTGATCGTCAAAGATGGGCGTTTCGTTACCCGAGGCGAGCCGGATGCCCAGCTGTATTGCCTACCAAAAGCTGCAGGGCCGCGTTCCTGTCCCAGAAGTCATAGGCTGGACCGAGGATATTGGCTAGGGCCTCTTTTACATGGAACCGATCAACGCACCGACGCTCTCTGAGCTCTGGGGCAGCCTGACCGAGCGGGAGAGAAAGGTTCTTTTGCGAAGAGCTAAAGGTGATGGTGCAGGCGTGGAGAGGCCTGAAGCAGGACCTCAAGGACGTTTACGTGGTGAGTGGCCCAGATCGGGAATCCAGCTCAGCTGCAATGTAACGTCGCTGACCTAACCCCCTCTCCCTGCCACTAAAAGCTGTTGGCACGGGGGGTTAACGATATCATCGTCAGAGACAGAAGCAACCTGCGTGGGCCTTGGGCGGGCGGTGGCCTGGTGACGGCCTTCCATGACGCCTGCGATATAGACATTTCGGGCAAGACACCCATGGTATTCACTCACAGAGATTTTGTGCTATGTAACATCCTCGTCGCGCTCGGACCAAGATCCTAGGGTCGCTGCTGCCATTGATTGGGGACAGACCGGATGGTATCCGTCGTACTGGAAGTGGTGCAAAGCGAAATAGGTAGATATAGCATCCGACTGAGGCATGGACGACGCTGCTTGGAGACAATGGCAAGAGCGATACCTGTCACGGCGGGACAGGCACACAATCCAATGACAATTGTATTCGGCTAAACTACAGTCTAAGCTCTATTCCGTCAGGTACGGGCAGGCTTGATTGTCAAGACGTAGCTCGAGGAGCTACGAACAGATCTCGCGGCAGCGAGGTGCAGAATATGTAACCCACAGGGGCCCGTGCTTTCCACATGCCGGGTTCCACCCGTGGGTCCTAGCAGGCACGGCGCAATCGCCGTGACAATACCTCCCAGCCATCCCAGACTCGCTGCCCGACATCAGCATTTATTACCCCTGGCTGCGCTTCGCACTTGCGAATATCTAAGCGCCGACTGCCAGGACGAGCTTGTTTGCGGTTGTCACACAAGTACCTTCCCAGTGTCAGTCTGTGTTGTTCCATTAGGTCCCCTAACTCATGATTTCATGTTGACTTTCAAGTGAGTCTGCGTGTAACCCATGCGGAGACTCGATCGGAACAGTGGTAACATATATATTATCATTCCGTCGATATGGGTTTTTCACCCGGCCCACGAGGGCGCGGTTTTCCTGTATAGTAAGTTGTTGAAGGTCCGGCAAGCCCAAGGGCACAGCGGTGTAGGAATAATATTATAGCACACTTGTCTTTATCAACAGGCATTGTCGGCACCATGGGAAGCCGCGTCCATGTGTAGGACTTTATGACCGTTCGGTGACTCTAGCGAAGTGAAATTTCAGGGAAGGAGCAGCACACCGTTTGATCTCAAGGACCTTGACTGTAGGTACCCCCCCATTCAGGGGGTTAGTGCGATACAGAAAATGTATGTGAAAATTATCCTCCCAACTACCCATTTTATCAGATCGGCTTCGCATCGCCCTCGAAGATGGCAGTGCAATGAAAGCGCGAGGCAACATCGGGCAACGGTTACCTTGTTTTCGGAGTCAATCCCACGCGGAGGCCTCCGCAGATGCTTTTCCGGCCCTCCGGGACTTACTCCGCACAGGACAACCCCAAGGGAACGACCGCACTAACGGTTGACACGCTTTGCACCACGCATCTGCCGATGTCACAAGCGATGAGACAAAATCAGATCCATCGTGTGGGATCTCCCTGGGTGAGCCTCTTTATTTCGTCACCTACCACCGACTTCCGCCTCGACTTCCCCCAGGTTCTCGATTTTGCGAACTCAACACTATAAATACTATCTCCGTTAATACGGCCGCATTGAACCCTCTAGGACAGCCAAACCTCGCTTGGCCTATTGAATCCTGATACCGGCATGGAGCAGGAATTCGCCGAGCTCAAGAAGCAGGTGCAAGCTCTCCAGAAGGAGCTGGCACGAGTATCTGGCATGTGGCAGCTCAGCCGAGCTCCATCTAATTAGAGGCTTCTCTAACTCTCGAACCAGACGAGGCTGAGGTCCGCAAGACGCATCATAAATACGGTTACTACCTCGATAAGTGCCTTTACAATGAGGTGAGAAACTCGGTATGGAATTTGCTCGAATCACTTTCTGACGCACTTGTGCCAGGTTGTCGATATGTTCTCGGACCACCCCGACGCCTACGTCGAGTTCCTCGGCTCGCGTTACCGTGGGAAGGAGGGCATCAAACGTCTCTACCAGGGCCGCTTCCAATCCACGTTTGTCAAGGGCCGCAACGGCCCTGTGTACGGCTGGCTGCTGGACCACATCATGATGCAGGATATTGTCGACGTCGACGAGACAGGGACGCACGCCTGGTGCCGCATGCGCGCCCTCATGCAGGCCGGCACCCACCAGAGCATCGAGGAGTACTACCCGCGCGGCCACCGGCAGTGGTGGGAGGGCGGACTGTACGAGAACGAGTACATCAAGGAAAACGGCGTGTGGAAGCTCTTCCGCTACCGCTATTTCCCCTTCTGGCACGCCGAGTTCGAGAAGGGATGGAGCCACACCAAAAAGAACTACGTGCCCTGGCCGACGGTCACGTACCCCGAGGATCCGCTGGGCCCGGATGAGATCTCTGAGCAGAAGATGCTGTGGCCAGACACGCGGGTCGTTCCTTTCCACTACCCGCACCCTGTAACGGGCAAGCCGACGGCGCCGGACGACCTGCGAGCTCCGGCGTACGGCGCCGACGTCAGCACGAGCGATCCGCCGTTGACGCTGACGCTGCCTGAGGGCCAGAGCAGGCCTGGTGCGATCGCCCGAGAGTCAAAGCCAGGGGACAAAGTGCTTCCGGAGTTAGTGCAGAACAAAGCTGAGTAGGGGTTCTTCTTGAGCAAGCGGTCATGAAGGAAAGGACAAGGGCTTGGCGGTAGCGGCCTCACAGACACTGAAGTACTGTATTTAGCGTTAAGCAGCAGTCCTCTGCCCCACTGTACTTAGTCAAGCAACCCACATCTCTTTGCCTACGCTGCAGCTTCCATGTCTTCATCCTGCATCCTGCATCATATTCTTCACCTTTTGCTCTGCATCCTCTATGCAGCTCCATGATTTACCAACAGCTACCAATGTAGTCACTTTCCTCCGGGTTGTCCTCGCAGCCCAAATGCAGCGTGCTGACCATTGTGCACTGAATCAGTGAACTCTCATTCCCTGGCATGACCCAGCCTTAACAGGAACTATTCGTCACCGCTGTGATTCTCGACTCCTGGCTGTCAGTGGCAATGCTGCCGTAATCGCAGTTCCCGGCCGGGCCGTTCCTCGGTCTAGACCCGGAACTCTCCAACCCCAAGCCTGGCCCCTCATCACCCCACTCCACGGTTGACTGCCGAGAGTTGGAGAACACCACGATCTCCACGTTCCCGGCCCCACACCCAGTGCCAGTGACTTCAACAGCCGGCCAGATCACACCCGCAGTGCATCAAGGCTTGCCAATGGGGTGTATTCCATATAGTTTCCACTGCCATGCTCCGGGCCCTTTCCGAATATCCGAATGCCACACTCCCCGGTGACGTTGCTCAACCGGTTCGCGGAGTACCCAGAACCAAATGATGGCTTATCCAGCTCGGTAGATCTTCCGAACAATCACAGCTTCACCTCAAGGAACAGCTATTACGTCCCCATTGCTCCGTCCCGTCGCCCGTCCCCATGAGACAGCCATAACGACTCTCCTGAGCTGTGCCCCCAACCGACCTTCCAGTTCATTACCACCAACCCACCACTCAGTCCTCGTCGACCGCCACCACAATGGCGCACATCCACGACCTCGCCCCCGAAATATCAAACTACACCTCCAACCGCCTGACCGACTCCTCCCGCGTCCGCTTCCCGCGCACCCCGGTCTTCACCTCAATGAACAAGCCCTCGCGCTTCGAAGGCGACGTCTACGACCTCGAGTTCACAGGCACCATCCCGCCAGACATCAACGGCACCTTCTTCCGCGTGCAGCCGGACCACCGCTTTCCCCCTCTTTTCGAAGACGACATCCACTTCAACGGCGACGGGTCAGTCACGGCCATCCGCATCGCCCACGGCCGCGCCGACTTCAAGCAGCGCTACGTCCGCACCGAACGGTACCAGCATGAGACCAGGGCACGGAGGAGCTTGTTTGGGCGGTACCGCAATCCGTGGACGGATAATGAGACTGTCAAGGGGGTCATTCGCACGGCGAGTAATACCAATGTGGTGTTTTGGAGGGGCGTGTTGTTGGCTATGAAGGAGGATGGGCCGCCGTTTGCGATGGATCCCGTCACGCTCGAGACGCTGGGAAGGTATGACTTTGAGGGGCAGATCCTCAGTCCGACGTTTACCGCGCATCCCAAGTTTGACCCGGACACCGGGGAGATGGTGTGCTTTGCGTACGAGGCTGGTGGGGATGGGGCGGATTGTAGTGTTGATGTGGCAGTGTGGACGCTGGACCGGGATGGGAAGATGATTGAGGAGTGCTGGTACAAGGCGCCGTTTGCAGGCATGATTCATGATTGTGGGATTAGTAAGAATTGGGTTGTGCTGCCGCTCACGCCCATTAAGATAAATCTGGAAAGGATGATGAGAGGGGGCAATAAGTTTGCATGGGATCCGAATGAGGACCAGTGGTATGCGCTGGTGCCGAGAAAGGGGGCAGAGAGTGAGGATATTATCTGGTTCCGGGCGGACAACGGTATGTGGCCTGGGTGTGGCTAGGCTGCGAACCGGAGTAGTTGCTGACAGGACTAGGTTTCCATGGCCATGTCGCCGGATGTTACGAGCTGCCATCTGGGAAGGTGGTGTTCGATTTGACGGTGGCCGACGGCAATGTCTTCTTCTTCTTCCCTCCTGACGGTAACATCACATCCTCCGAAGGGGTCGCCAAGCGTAACCAGCTCTCCTCGCCAACGGTGCGCTGGGTCTTTGACCCTAAGGCGAAGAAGTCGGCCATCCGAACCCCGGAAGCAGGCGACGCGGACGTCTGGGTGGCGGATGAGCGTGTGAAGCCTCATCTGACGTGGCTTACCAATGGAGAGTTCTCTCGCATCGATGACCGCTACACCTCCAAGCCCTACCGTCACTTCTGGCAAGCCGTTGTCGATCCAAGCAGACCGTACGACTTTGCTAAGTGCGGTCCTCCTGCAGGCGGGCTGTTCAACTGCCTGGGCCACTACACGTGGTCAAAGGAGCATTACCAAACCAATGACTCGAATCAAACCGAGGAAAATGCAGACGCTGGAGAAAAGGAGAAGTTTGGACTCGAGGACGTCTACTTTCCCGGCCCGACCATGACCTTCCAGGAACCAACCTTCATTCCGCGTGAGGGCGGTGCCGAGGGCGAGGGGTACCTGATCGCGCTGCTGAATCATCTGGACGAGCTGCGCAATGATGTTGTCATCTTTGATGCGCAAAATCTCAGCAAGGGGCCCTTGGCAGTGATCCATCTGCCGTTGAAGCTCAAGTTGGGCTTGCACGGCAACTGGGTCGATCACCGCGACATCGAGGCGTGGCAGGCGCGGAGGGCGGAGAATGGCGACGTTGGGCCGGTGAAAGTGGCAACGGAGCCGCTTCCATGGCAGAAGAAGCTGGCTGGACAGACTGAAACAAATGGGACAAATGGAGTGTGAGCCCCGATTCAGGTTATCCGTGCATTGTCAGATACAGCTTCTGTAGGTCCAGGTCGGAATGGATCTCCGAGCCATTTTTTAGTATCAAATAGCGGTCTCATATTCATCAAATTGTTTCCTTGGTTACTGTCAAGCACATCTCGTTTGGCCCAACTTCCACAATTCAACATTGGTTTGTTTTTTTTTTTGCGTGATTTCCGTGATAGGCAATACACCTCATCTCCCTTCACTTTGACCTTCTTGTATTGTTTTTACCTTTGCCATTCTTTCATTCTTTCTTCTTCTTCCTCTTCGATTTTGAATTTATCTTTCTCCTCCTCTTATATTTCATCTTTGCACTCCATCTTTCTTTCTCTTTTTTGATTTCTTACGTTTCCTTCTTGATCCAATTCATGTTCACTGCCCAGCCATGTGCCTCGCTAACGAACAAATCAGATAGGATTGTCCCACTCACAGCGAGTACTGTAAAGGTTCTTCCTTATCACCGATCTTGTTCCTCTTCTTCAATGCAGCGGACCTGGTACAACGACGAATCAAGAGTCATGGTGGAGCGATAGCCTTCGTGGACGACTTCACAGCGTGGGTCACAGGACCTACGGCGCAGAGCAACCGGGAAAGCATTGTAGCCATCATCAAGAACGCCCTAGATTGGGAGAGAAGGAGCGGTGCGACATTCAACATAGAGAAGACGGGAATCATACACTTCACTCGTAAGACCTACAAGACCGACACACAACCATTCATGATCAAGGGGCAGACTGTCGAGCCCCAGAACCATGTCAAGATCCTAGGAGTGGTTATGGATGCGAAACTAAAGTATAAAGAACACATTTGGAAGGCTGCGTCCAGGGGATTGGAGGCAGGAATGGAATTACGACACCTCCGAGGACTGTCTACATCAACGGCACGGCAGTTGTTTACATCCACAGTCGTCCCGGTGGTGGACTACGCCTCCAATGTGTGGATGCACGCATACAAAGACAAACACCGCTCGCCACTCTACCAGGTGGCAGACGCACTTCAAGGCATAGCAATGGATAAGTTGGAAACCATCAACCTGTTCATATTGATACCTTGGGAGAACCGCGTACAAACCATCACAAACGAGTTGACGACAACACAGCGGAATGCCAAATATGATGTACGCATCGCCGTGAGCAGCTCGGCGCGAAACGACTTGGTGGGAGTTGGCGGAGCTGCGATGCTGCCGCCGCCCGTGTACGGCAGCCCAAAGCTGGGGACCTTCTCCTCTACGCTGGGTCCGAGATCAGAACAGAACCCATACTCCGGGGAGCTGGCAGCGATGGAACGAGCGTTAGGCACTCTGCCAACGCTTACGTCTAGCCGTATCGAGATTTCAACACGCAATAAAGCAGCTGTTCTCACGCTCCGGCAGCCTAGACAGCAGTCTGGGCAACACCACATCTGCCACATCTACGAGTCAATCAGAGCACTACGCAGGAACGGGAACACAGTAACAATACGGTGGCTCCCTGCGGGCGAAGAGGACAAGCTTTGGGAAATCGCTAAGAAGAATGCCAAACATGCCCACTAGACAGGGTGCCACTCCGCAGACGCAAACGCCCAGGACACGCTCAACAACGTTCAACGTAGCATGGCCCAAGAGAAGCATCACCAATCACCTGCCAGACAAAGTCGGAGCTCATTCCAAGCGAGTCGACGCAGCACTACCAGGCAAACACACCCGACTGCTGTACGACCACCTGTCACGAAAGGAGGCTGGCGTGCTCGCTCAGCTCAGAACAGGGATGGCAAGGCTCAACGGTTACCTCCATCGGATTGGAGCAGCACCGGCAGATCAGTGCGTATGCGGGCAAGCCACAGAGACAGTAGACCACTTCCTCTTCCGATGCAGAAAATGGACGGCATACCGAACGGAGATGCTCGAATGCACGGACACCCACAGAAGCAACATTTCGTTCTACCTAGGAGGGAAATCGCCATCGGATAAGAAAGACTGGACTCCCAACATGGCAGCCGTTCGGGCAACCATACGGTTCGCAATGGCCACAGGGCGCCTTGACACGAACCAACCGCAAGCCGACTAAACCACCCAACCCACCACAACACACCCAACCCACACCCCTCACCTCGTGCCACGGACAGCAGGCACCGCTTCAGCCGCCGAAGATAGGACGTTGAACACTTGGAGAATCGCCTTTAAGCCAGTCTACTAACAACCCTACTAACCCACGAGAATCCGCAGAGGAATTGTATAAGAGAGGACATGAACTAGAATGAGCTTTGCATGGGCTTCGACGAGATCAGGACATATCTTGGGAAATGTATAGTCAGATTGTAATAGCTGCCCTTTCGGGTTACCCGCCGGGTGTCAATAAATTGTATTGTATTGTATTCTACTGTAACAAATATGCCTCCGGGGTCTTTTACCAGCGGCGGTAACTACAGCCTCGCTTCCCTGAAGTTCTCCTGTGCCCAATTCTGCCCGGCTAACATATCTCGTTTGTTTTCCAGTTCAGCCACTAGAAGTAGTTCTCAAGGTAGAGCCTTGGCTCCGTAACTCCCATGTCTAAGGTATGTAGTAAGTCCTAATAGCCACGCCCGGTGGCGCTCGGAACGAGGACGCCACTCAGAAACGTGTTCTTCGGCCAATCGCCACCATACAAGCAAACAAATAAGTTAGCGTTACTACCCTGGCATAACGATGTGATATATGAGGGGATGAATATTGGTGATACGTACACCGTGTACAGATGTTACCAAGCGGCCGGTCCAGGTCTGTGCGGCCATTCGGCGGCTTGCGGTTTGGTGTCGAGAGAAAGACTTCCGGAGATGGTGGTTAAGGACTACAGAGCTGCCTACGTCGCCCAATGCTCCATTGCCAGCGCCTTCTACCTAAGGGCGACTATGTTGCCATTGCGAGAGGCGCTCATGATGCAGTGGTTTCAATTAAACGGGATCATATGCTTCGAATAGGTGTAGCAGACAGAAAGTATTTCGCGTGTAACGGTCCCAGGAGTATATTGCAACTAGCTGGTGACGACTCTACGAGTTTGTCTCGAATGGAGAGAGAAGAAGAAAAAGAGTGAAACACTATGCAAGATACCTGCCGTCTTATCCTCCACATCCTTGGCCTGTGCGCCGATATCGAACAAGATAGAAGTCCACCGAATCTCGAGTCTTGGCCGAGAGTTTGCCGAGGCCTTTACGGGCCAAGCCCGTTACAAGCTGTTGAAGGTCCGGCACGCCCTAGGGCACAGCGATGTAGGAATAATAATATATATAGAAGCGGCAAAATGGATTCAGTAAGTTCTTGTTCTCTGGAATGTAGACCTTTATAGACTAACACCTGTAGATGTGACGGGCACCACCCAAGGTCTGGTCAGCTCGCACATACAAGATCGATATTGCTACAACGAGAGCAAGAGTTAGATGACAGGAATGGGCGTGCCACCAGACCTTAAGTACTGGAGCAGAGGCCTATGCGTAAGCATGACCATAGACGTATGATCAGACCCCATGACGTATGCATAACCGCAAGCATATGACATAACCTTGAGAACAGGAACGGGGAATCACGTGACAGTAGATTCCGTGAGATCCTTGAGAGAAAGGTAAATTCAAACGACCTGCTTGAATCGTGCCACGCTGTGACGAATCTCAAGCCCCAACTTCTGAAAGGGACTCCTGAAGGTTATAGCTTTGACAACGGGGTGAGGTTCGGTGAAGCCAAAGGGTTCACAACAAGCAATGTCCAAAGCTACTGACAATCTTGCGCTTGAGTTGCTTACTAGGGAGGCTACAGTGATGCCCGTAGGCCTAAAGATCGTAGACTATATACAGCTTCCTCCCCCAAATACCTCCATACCTGCGATCACTGCGATTACCTTCTTGGCGGTGATCCTGGTGAGCCGCTCACCGCGCTCACTTTCTTGGCGGTGATCCCTCTTGCAGGCCCCACCTCAGCTTTCCCCTGGTGTTACGCCTCTTCATTGGCTTCCGTTGCCCCACCAGGCCTCGATATATGGTTGGTTCGTGACACACGCCCCTACGTTTAATTCTTATCTGCTCTAGAGATGTAGAAACTACCGAATCACGAAGACATTGTCCATTACCACCTACTGGAAGGTTCTATGTATATGTTACTGCGACAGAACTTCGAAGTAGATGGACGGCGGGGTCTTATATGACATTGGGAATGTAAGATTCGCCAGTATCTGCTGGAAGACCCACAGCCACGATTCCACGGTAATACGCTTTTATGGGAGCCTTTTAAACAGTGGACTTTTCGAGAGCTTAGGACCAGCCCAGAATTTGTCAATTGAGTTCTCTTGCCTCCCTCTAGTTACCTGGGTATCTCCCAAGCCTCATGTAACAGCCGTGTATTACCCCTGACCAGGGTACGACACCGGCAACCCAGTTTCCGAGTTTCAAGTGCCATCACTTCCAGAGTCCAAGCATGTTTCCGCGTATGGAATGGTGCTCCAGTTGGTTCGACTGCCAGCGGGTTGTCATTCTGACGTGACATGGAGGCCTGGGTTGACGCAGCCTGGCTCAAGTGAGGCTGCTGAGGCGGGCAATCACGGGACATGCGCGTTCGCTTCCTCTGCGGCGAAGGGCAGGCAGCCTCACAGAATACTCGCTGACATCAACTAACCGCATTGTAACGGCTCTGCCTCAGCTAACTGTTGCACCTTGTGCTGTTGAATCATGTGCCTTCTATAATTCTTTGCAATTCTCATCTTCTTTGCGGTCAGTAATGGCATGGAGTCGATCTTTGGGCCACAATTGCAGAATTGCACGAAAGCTGGCTGCCATTCACCCCGCCTCGCGGTGGCGAGCTCAGCCAATGGCGTTCGTAACGCGTAATCTCGTCCCCTTCCCGAACCTCATTTACGCAGCATATTGGATTGCGTCACTCGAGACGATGGGCAGACTACTACGGCGGCGAAAGAAGGGCAAGGCTGCGCCCAATCTGCCGCAAGAAACGAGCCGAAATCCGATCCCGGCCAATCCTTCACACGCCAACACGGACCCGGATCCGTCCGAGAGCCCCCCGGTCCCCTCTTTCCTGGACAGAGTGAAGGTTCTGCGCGACTGCCCCGACGCCACGGTTGACATCTGCTTTGTCCACGGTCTGACCGGGGACCGGGAGAGCACATGGACTGCCGACGGGCAGTCCGCACCTTGGCCGAAGACCCTCCTCCCGCCGAAGCTCAGTAGAGCTCGCATCCTCACGTATGGCTACGACGCATATATCGTGCGAAAGGGGGTTGCAGGGTCAAACCGGCTGATCGACCATGCTGCGAACCTTCTGCACGATTTAACCACAGACAGAAGCAGCAGCGACGCATCATCTCGTCCTCTAATCTTCGTCACCCACAGCCTCGGCGGCCTTTTCTGCAAGAAGGCCGTCCTACTCTCGCGAAACAACCCAGAAGCCCATCTCCGCAGCATCTTCGATTGCATCAAAGGCATATTATTCATGGGCATCCCTCACAAGGGCTCTTGGATGGCGGATTGGGCCAAGATTCCGGCGTCGATTGTCGGCCTTGTCAAGTCTGCCAACAAGTCGCTGCTAGGTATCTTGGAGACAGACGATCAGCTCCTCGAGTCCACCCAAGTCGAGTTCTGGTCGATGGTACGAGGCCTGCGGGAAGGCGGCAGGGGTTTGGAGGTTACCTGCTTCTTTGAGGAACTGCCTTTGCCTGGGGTCGGGAAAGCTGTGTCCAAGGAATCGGCCACCCTTGAAGGTTATCCTCCACCATTCACGCCGACCGCAGAGACATGGTCAAGTTTGCTTGCTCTTTTTGGTCCCTGACTTAGGTCAGCAGGGCAAAGACACACGGCGCTGAATTGTGCTGAAGATTTGACCGTAGCAGCAGGCACGGTGTAAGCGCCAAGAGGCCCAAAACGGGGGGGTGTGTGTGTGTGTGTAGCCGGGAGGGGACGCGTTGCTGTACGCAGTGGGTACTCAGTGGCGAGGCCTGCCGATTTTGCTAGGGGCTGAGAGCATCTTTACGATATTCATATTCTTTTTATTTCTAAAATTCGGCGGAGGGTTAAGTCGTGGCAGATGGCTGGTGCGGCGCGCCGTACTCCAGACGTCATCGACACGATGGGAGGCGATTTGGAGGTCCCGGGAGCGGGTCATCGCCGCCCTCAGCGCAAGAGGGTGAAAACGACGAGGGCACTGGAGTCAATGCGACAACAAGACGATATGGATTGGGAAGGGGAAAATAGCAGTGAGAAAGGCTGGGAAACGACAAGAATGCCACAATTCGCGCTGCAGCCGCCGACGACGCGAGCGAGGAAGTCCGGGCCACCGAGCAACGTGCGGATCATGACTTTAACACGAAGCTGGCCATCATCAAGGCAGTATTCCAGCTCGAATTTCAAAACTCAAGGACCAGATGGCAGAGGACGTCGCCAAAATGACGGCCCAGTTAACCCAAGAGCTCTCGCAAGCGCGAGAGAATCTCAATCAAGCTCGCAGCGAGCTGGAGCACACTAGGCTCCAGCTACACGCCATGACGATGGCCCAAGGAGCCAGATCGAGTTAGCTAGCGTACGCGGACGTCGCACGGCGTACCCCGCCGGTCAGCGTTCCTGCCCCGGCCTCCTCCACCGGTCAGCGTTCCTGCCCCGGCCTCCTCCACCGGTCGGGCAGCAACTCCAGAACCGACTTTCTGTACAGTGGATGTATCAAGGGTACCGGAGGAGCATGCTGGTGAAGCTACACCAGTGGCTCTTCGCAAGCTCGTTGAGAAGGAGATGCAAGCACCCGGCGACCAGTCTAGTTGGCGGTGTGCTGCGGTCACCAGGGATGGAGGAACTGCCAACCGCCTTAGGGTTGTGGGCAAGAACAAGGAGGAGCTGAAAAAGACAAGGATATCCTCGAAGCCAAGAAGACGCCAGGGGCAAGAGTCCTTCGGGACCAGCTGTACCCAGTCAAAGTTGGCAACATCAGCCGTACGGCTGTCATCGACCACGGAGGCAAGGTCCTCCTTGGGGCCGCAGAAGTCCTTGGTCAGGAGAACGACGTGCAAGTTGCCAAGTTAGCCTGGTTAAGTCGAAAGGACAGCGCAAAAGGATACGGATCGATGGTGGCAGGGTTCTGCATCTATCCACTTCTACCCACGCGACCCTTGAAGTAGATAGAATAGATGGATTAGTCAGCTGGACTGAGATAGAGTTGATAGAATAGAGAGCTATTCTATCAACGTAGATACCATTCACGTAGATTGTTCACGGCTTAGCGGATGAAATATGTTCCGATAACAGGACGCTCACGACAGCCGAACACTTCTACCTAGCCACAAGCCGGTCACCTCATGCTATGCCACCTTCAATTTGAAGTAACATTTCATCCTCAAGCGCCTCAATGCCTGCACTCGGAGGGCGGCCGATTTCGTTATAATCATCCATCAATCCGGCTTTCACCCACGATCCAATCGTCTGGGCGGCAGAGATCACTTCAGTCCCGAGCCGTGTCTGTCGTGTCGTTAGCATGCAGCCAACAGCGGAAAATATTCTTGCACACTCGGCTGCCATCGGCGGGACGTTGAGCACGTCAAAGGCCATCTTTACCAATCGGGAATATTCGAATCGGCGGTCCACCCAGTACTTGATGGGGTCGGCCTTTGAGGTAAGGTATCTCCCCTCGATTGAAAGAAGCCAACGATCCAGTTCCTTAATTCTTCACGCCCCTTCACCACAAGGGGCGAATGTATAGGCGTTGTGTGTTACATGTTTAGTTGTTCCGGTGAGGGATACACAGAGCGTTTGGCATGTTCCTCATCTACTCGTTGACTGCCTCGGAACTAAGAGCTATCTGCTAGTGTCTTATGAATACGGGACATCAGATTATCTACTGACAGCTCTCTTTCTTCCAGCACTTACATCATTCAACACTAGCCAGGGGTGTTGTGATGGCAGAGCCAGGCACGCGGGAAGGTCACATGTGACCTGTCACATGACCAAGCCCGGCCAGCATGGGGTGGGATACAGCGGAAGAGGTCGGAATGGCACTTCCGTAGAGGGCTTAGGGGGCAGTGGTGGCTAGGGCGGCCTCGAGGAGGCTGTGCGAGGTAAAGTGCCCAGATATTAGTAATCACTTGGCAATCTACCCACTTTGAATCTACGTAGATGAGGTTCGGGTAGAGTGGATAGAAGCTTGGCAACGGGCAGCATAGAGTGGATAGAAAGCACTGCTTTCTATCTACTAGTAGATTCAAAATCTACTTAGGTAGATAGATGCAGAACCCTGCATGCGACTCCAGGACCGCGTGGTCTTGGTCGCATCAGTCTACGTACCATACGGAGATGCCAGAGCATTTGAAAGACATATGCGAGGTTATATACGAGGTGGTGGCGAGGGCGAGGCGGGGAACAGGAACGACGGCCGACGTGGCGATCGTGGGTGATTTCAACCGCTATGACCAACTGTGGGGAGGAGACGACGTCGCCTTCGAGAGACAAGGAGAGGCCGATCCAATCATTGACCTGGTGAATGAACTTGGTCTGAGCAGTCTACTCCTGAGGGGCACGACTACATGGCAAGCTGGTGGATACGACTCAATTAATCGACATGGTCCTGGCCTCAGAGGAGCTGAGGGAAGCCACGGTTAAGTACGGAGTATATGGGACAGACCACAGGTCGGATCATCGTACGATCGAAACAGTCTTCGACATTTCGGTCCCCGTGCCGAAGCACCAGGAGCGGCTGCTCTTAAGAGACGCACCATGAAAAGAGATCAGAACCCGAATTGCAACTATACTAGGAACTGTCCCGACGACGGAGGGGACGGTGCGACAGAGAACGGACCGACTCATGTCGGCTGTCTTGGAGACGGTCCATGCCCTCACACCAAAAGCGCGGCCCTCGCTATACGCAAAGCGATGGTGGACCACAGACCCAACGCAGCTACGCCGCATCCTGTTGGAACGTGAACCCTGATTCAGGGGTGCCAAGACGGACCCACATGTGGGTGGTGATAGACACCCTGGAGGCTGTCTGGAAAATCGGACAGTTGAGAACACAGAACACAATCAACATCAGGAACAACCAAAAAATTGACATCCTCGTGACACTCTGCGACCACTGACCATTTTTTCCCTTCGTTTGCCTCGTAGCGGTTCCGACACATCCACACATATTGGAGGAACCGTGCTCGTGCAGAACGCCGGGCGGGATGGAGGACAGCTGAACTAGAGGGCTTGGCGAGGGGAGCTGTAAAGCAGTATTTCAATGCCATCCGGCAACAAAAGAAAAAGCATTGGAATGATTTTCTTGCAGACAACAACAATATTTGGAAGCCCTCGAAGTACCTTAGCTCTGGGGAAGACTATCACGGGTGGTGACAGGCAATACTAGGTGATCTGGTAGTATTGCTAAGATCGCACAAGGAACCAGAACTCTGTGGGCTGTGCGCAGCCGTGGGAAAACCTGCAGGGCAAGGAGGGGCTGCGCACTGACCAAGAGGGTGGCAACGCAAGACCCACTTCAGTGAGCTTGCCTCATCTACGGATGTAATCTACATGGAATGCAACCCTAACCCTGGCACGGGCATTGCCCGTGAAAGGGTCCGATCCATCACCAAGGCGGATGGGACAGCTACGACCAGTCTTTCACACCACGGCGGGCTCATTTCAAATGACTGCAAGAGAAGTACATTACGCGTGGACAGGCATGTTGAATGCTAACCAAAAAGAGATGTTTTGACTTGTGCTCATCGAATCCATTGAAACCAGTCCCCCACTCGAACTCGCCCTCCTCCCGCTACCACATGCCGGTACGATTAATCCTGACAGACCGACCAACCCAGGTGAAGCTGCTGATAATCAAGCGAAAAAGGGGACTCATCATACGCACTGCCCGAAACCGAGGTGCTGGTGGCGGTCAACTTGACCCGGGTGCGAATCTGCACGTAGGCCTCCTCTAAGCCACAGTGGGAGGCGGTTCTCGATTCGGTCGGAATGGTATCGGTGGACGTGTATTCCCCAACCAGCTCACTGGTGGACCTCACTCGGGTTACGGTGCTGCCGTCGGCTGCTCCGGGGCTGGAGATGAGGTATTTCGTCTCGATGGTGGCGTTCATCCCGGCGTCCAGCCTGGCCTGTCCACGGTAGGTTACGCCCACAATCTCGAATTTGCTGCCGAGCGGGTAGCCGAGTCGGAGGTAGAGGATGCAGTTCTTGTACCTCTCTGCGACGGGATAGCTGGGACCGTAGTACGTCTGGAAAAGGTCGAAGCCGAAGGTGATGATCGATCCGTTGCGGTTGATGGTCGACGACACGCTGCCTGCGCTGCAGGCGGTGCCTGCGTAGGAGAATGAAGTCAGGGTGACCTTACTCTGTCGGGGTAGAATGGTCGCCGAGCTCGCTAAGGGAGAGACCACGGCTAGTAACAGAATGAGAGCTGGCAAGAGTGGGAAACCCATAATTCTGATGAGAGATGCTGAACAAGCCTTAAGGGAGGCCAGTGTGTGAGCTGATGAGGTAAGGAGAATGAAGAATCGGCGAGCAAAACCAGGCGTTCAATCCATGGAATTCCCTGGGACCTAACCTACCTACGGGACTTTGATTATTGCATGTGTCCCCCGGTCTACCGAGTTTATCTCCCGAACTTTTCCTTCTATAGACCGGAGCGTTACACGCGATAGACGAATCTGGTACCATCCCGAGTCGCAACCTAAATATACTCAGTCGGGATTTCATAGAATTGAATGTATATTAGACTGCATTCTTGGCGGCCATTCACATCCCCTAAAATAGAGGGAGAGTATCCAACATCTCCCGGGAGCAGAGAAAGCCCAAATAGTGGCCTTTTACATCAGTATGTTCGTCGATCCAAGGACCAATACATGTATC
Source organism: Parathielavia appendiculata (assembly GCF_033297405.1). Classification (NCBI taxonomy): domain Eukaryota; kingdom Fungi; phylum Ascomycota; class Sordariomycetes; order Sordariales; family Chaetomiaceae; genus Parathielavia; species Parathielavia appendiculata. The sequence continues at coordinate 69,132 of NW_026944242.1, read as the reverse complement.
TATTGGGGCGCCCACAGGCACTTGACTTCATCGGAATCTCCATGATCCCTTTGAGCAACCTACGGTAGGTAGGCATCCTACTCAACGTCAGGGGCGTCGACCGAGATTACACAAATGATACGTGCGATACACTGCAACTCACCATGTCCGGAGTAACTCCCAAGCTTAACTATGGCCTTTAAGAACGGCAATTTCGGGTTGGAGAGACGCTCGCGTCAGCGTCGGGCGATAGGACCGTCAAGCTGTGGGACGCGGCAACGGGCGCCTGCACGGCGACGCTTGAGATAGGCAGGACTGTCGCGCATCTCGTGTTTGACAAAAGGCAATTGATGGATGGATGGATGGAATTTATTTCGCCCGGAGGCACGAAGCCTAAAGGGCCTTGGCACGCTAACTACATCCCAGTCGTTGACGCTCAACCATCAACTCGTACAAGCCCTCTACTCTCTCCCCTTTTCTCACACCACCTGTTGCCTCTTGACTTAGTTTAGCAGATCGACTGGGAGGCTGCATTCTCCAAGTGTTCAGCGTCCTATCTTCAGCAGCTAAAGCGGGATCTGCTGGTTGTGGCTGTGTAGTGTTAGTGGAGCTCCGCTACTGTGATTGTCGTAATCTTCGTCGTTCC
>NW_026944242.1:65348-67797 GCF_033297405.1 Parathielavia appendiculata | reverse complement strand
CAAGGCCATTGCGATGGCTGCTAGTTCTGCTGTGTATGGGTTCTGTTCCTCCCTCGTGCCAAGGGTTACAGCTAACCTTGTCACGGGCTCGCTGGTCCTGTTGAAGAGGGTGTCTCGTGCGATGCCACCAACACCGACAATGCCTCTCTTCACGGATGCGCTTGTGCAATCACGATGCCCATGGCTCCGTTGGCCATCTTGGTCGCCTTCTCTCGGTCAGCTTCGATCGTCGGCTGTAGGCGAGGTGCCCAGGGAGCGATGGCGTATTCTTGGATTGTTTCCATTTGATCGACTTTTACACCTTCCGCGATACTGGCGATCTTTTGAAGCTGGGAGACGAATCGCACTGTTTTCCAGATCTTCCTGAGCGCGAGGGGATGAGTCCTAGGCAGAGTGTGGATGTTGATCCATAGCCTGGCTGCGGCCAGGGCATGTCGGTCTCGTATAGGGAGAATGCTCGCTTCGGCTTCTGCTACCGCTGTCGCCACAGTCCAAAAGGCTCCTGTGATTGCTAGGGCACCAATTTTCTGTGCCCTGTTCAGCCAGCTTAGTGCCTTCTCTCCACACGCATGCATCCAGACGCTGGCCGCGTAGTCCATGACGGGAGCCACCATCGCTACAAACAGTTGTCTTGCTGTTCGCGGGGAAAGCATCTTCAGCCTCCTCAGGGCCAAAACGGCTGTGAGACTCTTGGTTGCCGTCTTGTCAATGTGCTTCTTGTAGCGGAGTTCGCAGTCCATTGTCACTTGGCTAGAGTGTAGTCGCTCTTCTCGGGCTTCTTCAGTGGAATGATCTTGGCATTCCTCCACTGATTAGGGATGTCGCCATCTCGAAGTGAGGTCTGAAATAGGAGGAGCACTCTGTCTTTGACAACTGGCCAAAGCTGTCTCCATACCATTGCTGGCAGGCCGTCCTCCCCAGGTGCCTTCCATGGTTTAGCGGACATGACCCTTTGTTCCACCTCTTCCATCGTTAGATCCGGCATGTCTACTGGTGCCCGGTAAGGGCGTTGTCCCTCGTCTTCAATTCTGGCTGGCAGTGGTGGAAAAAAGGTAGCTAGTAGCGCTTGAGCCTGCTCTGCTTTGCCTTCCGTGACGGAGCCGTCTGGTCGGATAAGCGGGGGAATTTTGCCGCCCATAGTGCCACTGTCGGTTTGCAGGTACTTTGCTGCTTGCCTGATGTTCGCGTCATCGGCAAGGAAGCAGCGCTCCCAACAATCCAATCAATCCAATCCAAGCCTCATAATTGGATTGAATTGAGGCCTTTCTGAATAATTGATTGATTGCCGTCAAGGTAGTGCCCAACTACCGCCAATAGGGCGATGGAGTTGGATGATGTCCATAGGTCGAAAGAGAGGTGTTTCTTGAAGGCCGGAGCTGATGCTAAAGATCGCTTGAGCAAGGCGAATTGTTGGGCGAATAGGTCGTCTACCCACTTCCTCACTGTCGACCCAGACTCTGGTAATAAGGAAGCAACCTTCTAGGCGTTTAACTGCATCAACAGACTCCGGAAATGAGAGTTCTGGACGACTGAAAAAGATAGGGTAGAATCGACGATCCAGTTGAGCATCGTCTCCCTAAACGTCTCTGAGGTGCTCTTCAATATAGGAACTCGAAGTGCGTGACTCGCTGTAGCAACAGACCGTAACCCAGCAGCCAATCGTACGCGTTTGCTTGGACCTCAACACTGCTGTTGATCTCTTCGGCATCACCAGCTGTTTCGGTAATCCTATGGGACTTCTTCAGGTGTTGAGCAGCAGCGCTTGTAGCCTGGGAGTTGAAGAAGTTGGAACACAGCTCACAACACCAGAAAGAGCCATCAGCCTTGTCCCCTTGTAACCGCGTGAGCCAGATACCGTGTTTCCCAGACATACCATCGCTGTCGGGATCAGGCTCGAGAGGGAGAGGAACTTCTTTTTATCTGCCCTTTTTGACCGCGGTACTTGTCAGCTCAATCCAACAGAAAATCGGTTTTTTCGGAAGGTGAGCCGCCCTGCCAAGGGAGCGCGAGATGGCGGCGGCGGCGCAACCTGAGGCAGTGATCGAGGTGGCCGACCGCCCACCGTCACCGAAACGATCGAGCCGCGCCCTAAAACCGAGTGCGAAAGTCCGTGAAGCGATGCAATCGCTGGAGGATGCGGCCATTACGTCGAGAAGAACCGCAATCAATGCTACACGAAGCACCGCATCGAGAGGAACACGCGTACTGGGAAGCGGGAGCGGAGCCAACGGCCAGGCGGAAGCGGGGAAAACAGCGCTCCAAACACTCCTAGAAGCAATCAACGAACAACAAAACGAGACGCGCGGGATAATTGCCGAACAACGGAACACAATCTGCGAACTGCGCGACGTGGTCAGCAAACAACAAGACGCGATTCAGCAGCTCTGTGAAGAGTTGAAACAAGCCCGCGACGTGGTCTACAAACAGCAAGACGCGATTCAGCAGCTCT
>NW_026944242.1:59877-61978 GCF_033297405.1 Parathielavia appendiculata | reverse complement strand
CTGCACTCGCACCCACACCCGCTCCCGCACCCAGGCTGGGCCAGGCCTGGCCTGGGAACTGACTGAATCGTACAAAAACGCAATAAAATTCTGAACTGACCAAATATAGTTTTTGGTCCATTTAGGCAATTGCCAACCTACAACCGCCCGCGCGCCCGCCCATCTATCCACCCGCCTGCATTCCCAGGACATCGAGATCACCGCCCACGAAAGCCACCGCTTCAAACCTCTCTCTTTCCCACCCAATTCTTCAAGCTTTGGAGCATGTTGATTGAGTCTGCGTGAAGCGAATGTCGTTGGATGCCTACGCAGTGCTTGGCGAGACTGAACAGTCGCTCGCACTCTGATGACATCGCCGGGATGGAGAGATAATCGAATGCCATTGTAGAAGCCGTGGATACCGTGAAATATTGGCCTTCCACCACGCCAGAGGCTCATCCACCTGCTTGGGCCGCTCAGAGAGGTATTGGTCAACCTCATTGTGATCCTCTATGTCGTCATAATAGTTGGAGCCGAGGAGGAAGCTGTTGCGCCCGGGACGGTCCTGGTGCCCTGGATTGTTGGTATCGAACGCAGCACCTTGATGGAAATACTGGCTTTTGAAATGCTGCTTGAATGCGTCGATCCAAAGCTGTCCATCTGAGCCGGCTTCAGGTTCAACTCCATCCACCTTCTTCTGTGCCCTGGGTGTAAGATCATTGTGAACCAGTATGCGTGCGAATCGCTGAGGAAGGCGGTGTACTCGTCGAGCTTCGTGACGGCTGATGCGATGCCTGCTTCAAGTGGATATATGTCACGGGTGGGCGCAACTGACCACTGCGTAACACCCTCAAAAGAGGGACCGTGGTTCGAACTGTCCAGTCGAACCAGGGGTTGCGCACATGAACCTCACACTGTCACTACCCGTGACAATATACGGTGATGGTATCATCCAGGGCAGGTGGGTTGGCAACAATGCATTCTTGAACGGGTGGAGCCGCTGTGGATCGCGGACTTGGGAGCTGAATCTCGCAGTCCCCCAAGCGCCGTGGAAATTGCGTACATGGCTGGGGTCGGCGAGATGGCATTGGCGGCAGTGGCATCTCGGCGGGGTCCGAGATCAGCGGTGGATCGGTTGCTCGGCTGTTTGGAAGGTAATCCAAGTGGTTAGCCAGACTCTGGCGGAGGTAATACAACGATGGAACGACTTCAGCCAACGTTGAACCATTGCCTTCAAAGGCCTTGGTAACGCGTGCGAATGGCCTCAATATCGCTCGCAACTTCACTAGTGTTTCCCAGTCGTCATCCTCCAACAGGTCCTTTGGCGAGATTCCATCCTTCTCAGCGACTGATTGTGTACAGTAGACATCGACAGACTCCCTCAATTTAATCGCACGTTTGACCATTGCGTACGTTGAATTCCACCGCGTTTCGTTGTCGGGTACCAATTGCAGGCCAGGAGCTGGGTCGTCTGAGGTGGTGAGGAATGCGTTGAACTTGGTGACCTCTGTTGCCGGTACTTGCTTAAACTCCATTGCCCTGATAAAAGCATCACGGCGTTGTGGGCTGCGGCGGATGAAGTAGACGACGTTGTGTAGCCGTTTGATCAAACCAGGATTGTTTTCCCCATCTTGCCACTCGATATTAGCCCTGGCGAGGAGGGCCTTTGCAACAAGATTGACAATGTGCCCAAGGCAACGAAGTCGCCGTTCCTTCTTATTGATAGGGACTTGCAGGCTCGTTGGGCTGGTCGGGAAAACGGCTGAGGATGGCGGCGATACATGTGTCATTCGAGGCAATGTTGTCGCATTGGAAGTAACCAAGATGCTGGTGTATTTCGAAGTCCTCGATGACGGTCAAAATCTCTGTTGCTTGCGCATCGCCAGAGTGGCTCACTGATGATACTCCGTACAGATTACAACGGTCCTGAATGCGCAGGTGGGTGCGTTGATGGATGCCCGGGCGGTGTGGGCTGGCAATTTCTTGGCAAATAAGTCAAATAAGCCAAATAAAGCTTGGCAAATATGGCCCTTTATTTGCCAAATATAGTGCCGTATTTGGTTTGGCTTATTTGCCAAGCATTTGATTTGGTTGCCAAATATTTGATTTGTGAGGAGCCTTG
>NW_026944242.1:36588-58212 GCF_033297405.1 Parathielavia appendiculata | reverse complement strand
GCCTCCGGGCGAAATAAATTCCATCCATCCATCCATGTAGAAGGAACCGGGCCAGATCTTGGTTTGTAACAGACTAACACACCGTTAAGACTCCACCGAAGAAGGCAAAGTCTGTCGAATCCCTTGTTTCCAAACCAACTATAATCAACAAGACAAGTTCTACCGAGCATCACAATTCTGTGGCTTTGAAGTCAGACTGACCTGGCGTTGTCCGAGCATGGTTTTGGATGCTGTTGAACTGAGTGGGTTCCTTGGCACCAAGATTCACGGACTGAGCACTGGTGTTCAATGCGAGACTCTCAGTCAACACAGGTCCATCACAATGACGCAGTTCCTGACATAACGTCATATCATGGCACACTGTCTCTATGTAAGGGGTAAATTCCCCTGGGAAGATTAGAGAGGACAATTTTGTTCGAAGAAGAAAAAAGGGACATTCTGAGGCACCCTAACCCACTATCTTGATCCTTCATTTGTGTGGTCACTCTGGAATCGTGACTCTAATTCAAGCTTCATTTCATACCTCAATCTGTTCAATACCCATTTGGTTGATCTAAGCTTACTTGAGCATGTAACTGTTGGCTGCCCAACAGATGCATTCTGAGCGCGGATGAGATTGCGCAGTCGAGAAAGCATCCTCTTAAGCGGCGATCTTTGCGAGGCTTTCTGAGCGGATTGTTGGATATCATGGCGGAGACGAACAGGGAAATTCATGACGCTGCTGGAGGCTGAAGAGAAGGCTTCGTCCTGGCTTCCAGTCGAGGAATCCATGTGTGGGTCCCCAAGAGGAAGAATGGGTCATTTCGTAGGGTCGACGGCCCGAAGATGCCTGGTGCGGCAGACCGTAACTGCGCCCACCCCAGCGAGCCCAGCGGCATTTATGGCCAGCATCCGGGGTGCATGTCTGTATGTCGCGACCTCCACACCGACGATCATCTTCGGCCAGTGCCGGTATGACCTCAGAGAGCAGCCTGGCACCATCTTTGACATGACGGGAGTCCCAGGGGCGAACAGGGTACAGGTCCTGTTTCTCACACCCACTGAAATCCTCAAGATGCAGTCGGGCATGATTCGATCTCTTCTCGGAGAATATGCTACCTTACCAGCCATCCAACGGACTCTCAGGCGTAGTTTAGCTCGACATTGGGTGTACATTTATTGTCATATCCCCCTTCCCTGTTTCGGGTTGGTTTTAGAACTGACGGCCGAGTAAGACGGCCCGGTACGTCGACGATGAATGCAAAGCGCACCCTCCAGGACTCGTTTTCCAGAAGACAAGCGCAGCACTCTCGCTTATTTCGTCATTCCGCATCGTTCTGCCGCCGGGGGTATTTCGGCTTCCCTTCACGCCCAATGAGCCGAGTGCATGTCGGTTCTGGCTCTCGCAGGCGAGTCTGGGGAAGTCTGGGGAAGTCTGAGGACTGTGGAGGACAGCAGAGGCCGAAGTACCGTGGGCTGATAGATATCCATGTTGCATCCAAGCAAACTTGCCCATTCAGCACCGACAGGATCGGCAGTCAGGTTCTGCGGGATCTCCCGACAGGCACCAGCCTAGAAAAGGTACCACTTGGAAGCTCAGTTCAGCTGCCTAGTCTACCTTGGGGCTGGCCCGCCGGCTTTCTGGGCCGTGACAAGCTACCAACGGTGTTCTACCCCCCATTACTTCCACTCCCCCAGTTTCACCAGCCCCCGCTCCCAGGTTGTCAAAGCTGATAAACTTTCCTTCTTGGACGAGGAGAAGTGGCTAAGGTACCTTACCTTAGTGATCACATTGCTCTCGATACCACAGACAACCTAGCCAGATACGTCCCTGATTGTCGGGCAGCCAGCAGCTCTGATGCTAATGGTCTGCATGGAACCTTCTTTTTGGAGTGGACACCATCTCTAAGACTACAGATGTAGACGATGTATTCAATGTAAGAACCCCTTGGATCGCGTGTTACTATTCTCAAGAAAGGTGATGATGGGCATACCGTGATTCCCCTCGTCCGAGATATCATATATCCCTTATGCGGCCAGTTCAACCCGCTAAAAAATCTAGTCGCCGGAACTCTCGCTGGTGTTGCCGCGCGGATGTGTAGAGTCCGCCGTAGAATTTGGGGTTAATTTGGGTAATCGGAGCCTAATGCGGTATTTGCCCCAACTTGTCGTCGCAACACCCCCCTGCCCACTCCCTAACACTCACCCCTCTAAACACGCCCCTGCACATGTGACATCAGTGCAGCCTCTTCACCAAGGCGGCTTGAGAAAGAAACAATCTCGGTTGAAATATGGACCTGGCGTCCTAATTGGGACATGAGCCCAGGTAGTACAGACACTGCAGAGGCGGCAATTGCCAGTACGGCTCTCTCGTCTGGTTCGGCTCCACGACCAACCCCGGCAGATCTGTCTGGGGTCGGACTTCGGGCGAGCCGGTCCATGGCCTGTCATGGCAGTCTATCTGGGACATTGTTGTTCGGTTCTTGGCGCAAATCGGTACATGGCCTTTCGACCTTCGTTGTTTTGACTGACTGTGACCCGCTCGTGGAGCACAGTCCAGCGTGGTCGAGTGTTTTAAAACATGGGCCTGCCACGCAAGACGTCCTGTTCCTGGGTGACTACTTTGAGGTAGCATCAGAACCCAGATCTGGCCCCCCAGCCTTCCACTCCGTCTTGGCCACTGCTCGCCATCGGGTCGTTGGAACCGACGTTGCGGCTCTGGGCCAGGGAACGCCGCGGAACTTGCACGGCAAACAGCACACACTCTCTTGCGTGGCTCATACGATCCTCGCCCCCCCACCAGGTTCTCGTCATCGACGCTCGAGTCGGGCCACCGTTCCTGGTTCCCGCTTCCGCTCGTTCCAAGACCGCGCCACACAACAAACGCGGCCAGCTTCTTGTCAAATAACACAAGAGCGGCTCTCAAGTGTTGTAGATATCAAAAGGGTCATCACCATCTACCCGGGTCTCTGTTCAGTTCGGTCTTCAACTCACACTTTCGACATTCGCGTCTCACACCATAGTCTGCCTCCTCGGCGCTGCCGCCATGTCTCACGACGCAAAATGGTCACATCACGAGCAAGTCCTCCCCGAGGAAGTGACCTCACCAGTTACATCCACGGCAGCCTGGGATGACGCGGAGAAGGGCCTCTACGACAGCACGCCAACTCTGCCGGTAATCTCGACACCGCCATCCGTCCATCTCGACGAGAAGAAAGCGCTCCAGTCGTGCTCGACGGCCGATGCGACGGTAGCACCTCCGCCCGCGAAGCCGCCGGCAGCAAATAAGCCAAAGCCATCAAAACCCAAAGTCAGCAAATGGATCCTATTCCACCTCTGGTTCAACACGTACAAGAAATTCTTCACCTTCGTCACGCTGCTGAACTTGGTCGGCATCATCCTCGCTGCCCTGGGCAGGTTTCAGTATGCCGAGAATCACCTCGGCGCGTTGGTGCTTGGGAATCTGCTCATGGCGGTTTTGATGCGGAATGAGCTGTTTTTGAGGTTTCTGTATCTCATCTCCATCTATGGGCTTAGGAGTGTAAGTCAGGCCCTCTCCTCCGTTCCCCCCAATTTCAATTTTGTTGAATTAAAACGGGTTGGTGCTAACTGGGGGTTAGTGGGCTCCGTTGTGCATCAAGCTGGCCGTGACGTCGATCCTGCAGCATGTCGGAGGCATTCACTCTGGTTGTGCGCTGTCCGGCGCCGCGTAAGTTGGCACAGCCTTGCTGCAGTCACTTTACAAGCCGTGCATGAAGCTGACGCGGCAACCAGTTGGCTTGTGTACAAGATTGTCGACATCATCCGGTACCGTGCTGTCCAACACAGCTCGGTGATTGCTACTGGTATCATTACCAACGTCGCTGTCATCGTCTCGGTACTGAGCGCCTTCCCTTGGGTCCGCAAGTCAGTGTCTTCTTTGCAGTCATCCGGATGCCGAGATGCTGACGGTCCCCAGCAACTACCACAACACGTTTGAGAGACACCATCGCTTCATTGGGTGGCTGGGGCTTGCGGTATGCCAGTCTTTTTGCGCTGGTCCGGAGTTGACGCTGACGACTTGCAGGCCACGTGGGTGTTTGTCGTATTGGGCAACAGCTACGACATCAAGCGAGGGGAATGGAGGGCCGACGCCAACTCCTTGCTCAGCGCGCAGGAGTTGTGGTTTGCCGTGTTCATGACCGTCTTGTTCGTCATTCGCCCCCCAAGCCAGCCCGTATCGACGACCGACTGACTGATCGACAGTATTCTCATCCCCTGGGTCACCCTTCGAGAAGTCCCTGTGGAAGTTGAGATTGTGAGTTTCTCCCCCAATGCCAGCCCCCACACGGAGCCCCCACATCTCCAGGTTCCCGTCTCCGTTCCCCTTGCTGACAAGGGGGGGTTGCCCATTTAGCCGTCACCTAAGGTCGCCATCCTCAAGTTCCAGCGTGGCATGCAGCAAGGCCTGCTTGGGCGCATCAGCCGCACGTCCATCATGGAGTACCACGCCTTCGGCATCATCAGCGAGGGCCGCAAATCCGGCTGCCACTACATGATCTGCGGCGTGCAAGGCGACTTCACCAGAAACCTGGTTGCCAACCCCCCCAAGACGGTCTGGACGAGGGAGCTCAAGTTCGGTACGTTTGCTCCCGTTTGCGAATTACCTAATCGGGAAAGTCTGGAACATGCTCGACTAACACGGAATAGCCGGCGTCGGGCACGCTTCCGCCATGTTTAAGCGAGGAATTCGAATCTGCACGGGAACCGGTATCGGGGCAGCGCTGTCGACTTGCATCCAGAGCCCAAATTGGTAGGTTCTGGTCGAAAGGAACAAGCTCACCGGCATGGTTCTGACGCCATCTTCCCCAGGTTCCTCATCTGGATAGGGTCCGACCAGGAAAAGACTTTCGGCCCGACCATCACGAGCCTCATCTACAACAACATCCCGCCAGAACGCATGATTCTCTGGGACTCGAAGAAGCGGGGTGGACGGCCAGACTCGGTGAAGCTGCTGAAGGAGGTCTGGGACAGCTTCGGCGCTGAGGTCATCTTCATCACATCCAACAAGCAGGGCAACGACGAGATGATGCAAGGCTGCCGCGCCGGTACGTCGCAACCCGAGCCGTCTTGGCAGGATTCCTTCTGATCAGACTGCTAACCTTGGCCTGTTTCAGCCGGATTGCATGCCTTTGGCACTCTGTGGGACTTCTGAGGAGGGGTTCCCTGGACATCTCGGCGGGTCCATCCCACAATATTGCTCCCCAGGAGAGGTCATTTTAGATACACATATTGCATTGGTTGCGGCAGCATTTGGGCAGTAGATTCATGTTCATTTTTCGTTCTTATGATAAGGTCGAGGCAAGCATGGTATCGAGTCAAACGCATGATAGCCGGGGGGGGGCTACAGGATTGGTATATTATATTTCATGTCCATATCAAACCTAAAAATGCATGTGAGAGAATTAAACAACTCCCCCAACTGCCTAATAAAGAAACCCGACAATAAGCTTATCGCCCTGCCGCACCAAGCGTCGATCCCTTAAAGAGCTCCCCTGCAACCGGAGGTACCACCACCGTTCAGTCCATCTCAGTCGGGCCGGAACAAAATCTGTCGCACTACGGAGCTACAGCATGTGACGTTAGCGGGCGAGAAAGGGGCCATGCCAAGGTGACTCATTAGACAAGAGGTATGTCAATCCCAATGCGACTCTGGCTTCGAGAAGCCTCTTTTTCTTTCCAGTTCCGAATCGGGCCAGATCCCGTGTCTGTCGGAGCAAGGGCCGAAGTTGCCGGCGCCTGGGGCAGGGACCATGAATCTGCGGCTTGTGTTGTCAAAACCGGGTTGAAGGCACTCGTGGGGTCTTGGCGAGGGCTCAGAGTGTAACGGTTGGCGTTGCAGGGACGGGACGTCGGTGGAGAGTTGCGAGATAAAAGGGGTTTGATCCCTTGCTTGTTTCCTGCTCCACTGGATGTCTGCGGCCTTTTGTGTCCCTTGGGCGTTGATCTTGGGTTTGGATCCTGCTGCCACAGGAGCGGGAAATCGAGGGATACCGTTGAAAGAAGACGGCATTGTCGGTCTCCGGTTCCGTCCAGGTCGCGATGGCGCGGAATGGCTCAAAGTTCACATGACTTGTATGGATTGAAAGGATGGGCAAGCTGTGAGCATGTTGGAGGCGAGCGTACTGCACATGATCGGATCTCAGAATCTTCCATTACTCTGTATTCGAGGAAGTGTGTGGCTACGAAGGAAAACCTGAGTCCCGCTGGCGCTAATCAAATATAGATAGTTACTGAAAATCCGTCCCGAGTTCTCTATGTTGTAAAACGTTAACTAATTAGTTTCAATTAGTCATCAATGTAGAACTTGGGAAGTGAAACGGGACGAACTTTGTAGTACAAGACGCAAGTTCTGACCATTTAATCTTCTTACATTCTCTTTCTCTCTTACATTACCTCTTCCATGTGGTCCCACAGTTATAAGATCTAGAGAGCTAGAGGGCTTGTACCCAAGTTGAAGATGTTGAAGACATGGGTGGACAAAAGGAAATCGGTTGGCCAGTGTCCCAGGTTCGGGTATGAATGGCGAATTAACCTGGCCTGGTTCAGACCGACAGTTCACAGTGCGATTAAATTGGACCCTCTGGCTACCTCTATCCATAGAGAGGTTAGTTCAATCGGGGCCCCTTAAACGGGTAAGCACATTGCCCCAGTGCCAACCACCTTCTGTTGCCGATCTGTTCACAGTCAGATGTTAGCACCGAAGTGGTTGCCTGTCGTACATGTAGCCCAGTAATTGCAAGTTGTAAAATAACGACACTTTTCCGTTCTCGTGCCGTCACTCCGCTGCAAGAGTGCACACCATGGCGGTAGGGCCACTCTCCCTGCGTTCCATCTGCGCTGCTAAAACGATTAATTGGCGCTGCCGCTGCATTTGCCTGCAGCGACTTCTTCGCCGTCTCGAGCACCTCGTCGGCACGCTTCTCAATGACCTGCCTTCGTCCTGGGCGCAGGCGGTAACTTCCGGGTCACCGGCTGGACGTGGTCGACCTCTGCCTGCATGGAAGCAGGAATCTTCTTGCGCTGCTGGGCCGACAAAGCCTTGATTGCCTTCTGTGTTTGCGACTCTAGGCGTGCAGCTCATACGCTCTCTGATTCGTGGCGTCTGGATCGCCGCGTTTCAGCATCATAGTGTAGATCATGTACAGGCCCGGCATGATGTGCCGTGTCGAGAGCCCAACCCACATGCGGCAATGTCGTCGAAGACGCTGAACCAGGCGCGCATCACGATGGCCGCTTGATAGATAAGCTACATCGAAAGAGTAAGCACATGCAGCCCAAGTCAACATTCCGATTGTAATAGACTCGCGCTCTCTGAAGGAACGGATGTACCGTGCGGCTCAAGCCGGTGGGTGTGTAGTTTCCCAGCTTCTTCGCACCATTGCCGGCCGTGGCTGTGGTGATCTACTTGAAAAAAGGCGTAACGGCGTACTTGAGGACGTTCTCGACGGTCCCGTCGATGGAAAAGAAAACGGTGCACTGATTCATCATCTGCTGCTTGGGCTCCACTATGAGCTCAATGCATCTGACCACTATCGCCTTGATCTCTTCAAGTCCGCGCTTAGTCCCGCCAAGTTCCTTGACTTCGGCTTGGATGTCGCCCAGCGTGCGCTGCTGCTCAATCACCCGTGCTTTTGCGTGGTGGCCAAGCGATTCTTGCTCGCCTCAAGCACCGCCTGCGGATGCGCCGTCTTGGCGTTGGTCTTTGCGATGGTAACAACCGGTTCCTCCGAGGGATTGTTGGACATGATGGGTGCCTGGGGCGCGAAGTTGAGTGCCAATCCCCAGCCACTATCCGTGCAGGTATGTTGAAATAGGTGCGGTACTCACACGGGCGCTTCCCGGGAGGCTGCCAGCAACCGCAGACAGGCGGGTAGATTTCTTTGGTGTATGCGTCGGTAAAGCTCCTCTGCCACCTGGTAACGACCTCAGAACCCGCCTCGGGAAATTTCTGAGCGGCATCCACCGACTTGTCGACCTCGTCTTGCAAACCGGCAGCGACCTGGATGCGTATATAGTAAGACAAGTTCTCCGCTCACTCTCGATCAGACAACGGGACTAGAAGGCACTTACCTCGATGGCCGTTTCCAAGGCCTCCTTCAAGCTCTGGCTGGGCTCCTCCGCGGTTGCAAGCCGCAGAAATCTATGCTGGGCATCTCCCAACAGGCGAAGGGCGACATAAGCACTCTTAGTCCCCGATGTGCCATCCGTGCCCGCCGCCATATCCCAGTCTACGGCCCCGTCTTTGTTTTTGGTGAGGACCGCGTTGATGAGGGTAAAAAAGGGCATGTCCGTCAAGATTTCGGCATACGCCGGGTCGGTGCTATGTGGCGGCTCTGTGCTTTGCTTGGCTGGGGAGGTGGAACACTCATGTCAGGCGCTGATCCGCCGTCGGGGCGTATTACCGCCGCTGTGGCTCTAGTGAGCATATATGTATGTCCCATGGCAATCATCCGGCAAGGCTCACTGGATAAAATTGGACACCAGTTCAGCTCCGGTCCTTGCCTTAGCAACAGGGTTAAGGTTCTTGGCGTAGGCCGTTGCGAGCTATCCCGGGGCGTCGTAGCCATATCGGCCAATCCGCTCACAACTCTCTAGTCTATAAGGTCCCCTCTGGTTGGAAACTCGTCCGATGCCTTGGTGAAGGCGCTGAAAGCTAGCTTCATCTGTTCGGTGAACCTCCTTTCCGTCTCCTCAGCCGCCTTTGACTGAGGGCTTGGCAGTGCCGAATCAATACTGTTCAGCAGCCATGTTCATCCGCGTAGTGTAGAGTCGTTCCTCGGCTGAGGACTGTGTCTTGACAGGCAGCATAGAGCTCCCGGGCGTGTTGAAGCTAGCCGGCTAACTTGTCGTCGATCTCCTTGGCATTTGCGTGGCAGTCGGCGGCACCCGTCCTGATGGTTTCCAGCTGGTTCCGCAGCACTCTCCCGGCAGTCTGGGGGTCTGGCATCGATATTAGCATTACTGTCGTGGGAGATGCTTCGGGAGTTCATTTAGAAGAATAAGAAGACATAACTACCCATCAGAGTGTCTATGAGATCCGCTACCTAGACATTTGATCGAGAGTGAACAGGACAGTGTCCGCCGGAACATAGTGAAGAATGAGCTTTTACCTTATCGTAGATATCGCTCGAGACGTCCTTGACAAAGCTCATGTTCGTGTTAGCTGTTTGCACGCGGTCATAACGTTACCAAGATTTATGTTTCCACCAGATTGGCAGCCAGCAATTTGTATCTGCGAGATTAGCCACGTTGGCAATTGAATTGATGGAAAACAGGGCACAGTTCACTCTTACTAGAGATATCGAAAACCGCGATCGGTGGGGTGTTCCAGAGTGAGCGATCGAGAGGTGTTGGACGCACTTGCTACGTTATGCAACAACATCCCAAACAAGTCAGAGCCACTGGTCCGGAGACCAGAAGGTCTTCCCAGCTGTTGTCGAAGAGCATGGAGTTTTTGATCCTGTCAACCGCCTTCTCGGTCACATCCGGATCATGTGTGGTATCGGCCTCACCCTGAGCACCGTCTCCAACTGTTCAGAGTCGTCATCCGACATGCTGAAACTCGTGACCTAAGCGAATTAAGAAAAGAAAATGGAAGGTACAACACTTTGTGATTGTCGGCGTGTGGACCAGAGGAAGGTGACAAGGTAGTACCCGATCCTTGAAAACTACAGAAGGGAGTACTCCTCAACAGTCAAGTGAGACTGGGAGTCCCAGATGCGGAACATAGTATAATTGAGTTGTGTTTGAGGATTGGCTTTCGCCCTGAACGAGACCCTCTCGGTCCTTACCACATCCATTAGATCTGATTGAGTCATGACTCTACAAATATGAGCAAACAATGCGTCGCTTTATTCTCATAAATGGTTAGTCTGATGATATTACTATATAGTCCGTGCCATGTCCTCAAGATCTCGTCACTGTTAGTGAACGGGGATCATCTCGGCATCCACTACATATGGCGACTCAATCCAGTAGGCTCTGATCGATGTCACAGCCTTAGAAGTATAAGTATGAGCATGCTAACATTGTGTCACTATCTGATCATTCTGGTACCATGACTGTAACCAATAACTTCACGATCTCGTAAACGAGAATTCTCTCTGATCACCGGCTGCCGGAAGACTACCTGTTGGAGTGGCCGATGGCCTGGTTGAGGTAGTTCGCCAACCACTGAAGGCAAAATCTTATCGCCTCATTGTGTATAGTAGCGGTGGGCCGCTCTACGCTCGATCATATAAGTAGTACCTTCGATGTCTATTCGGCCTGATTACTATGTAGACCCTACAGCGACAGCTGTGCCCTACCTTTTAGTTTCTCCGCCAACCTCGCCTGCATCACACGACCTGACGATGAATCCCACCGAGCTCCTGGCTCGCCTCGACGAAATCAACACAAAGGTTCATCGGATACAGATCGAGGCCGCCCTCCGGGCAGCACAAACGGTAGAATATGTCTCGTCCCAAGTGCGGGTTGTTTAGATACGCTGGCCAAGCTCGCCGTCGCTATAAGGGCTGACTTTGATCACCGCCGTAGAAAGGGGGGGATCGAAGCTTGAGACAAGCCTTATCAAGTATTTAACCAGCAAGTGCGAGGCTATTCACGGCTTCGTGGTGAAGCCTCTAACGAAAGCCGGGAATGATCACGCCAAGGTGCGTCGTGCTTTCATCAATCATACTGCATGTCCCGGAATACCAGAGCGAAGACTACCTACCTTAGTACCGTACTAATACGAGTCTTGACTCGTCACTTCCTGGACACTGGAATCTTGTCAGACGGAAATTATGCCACATATTGAAGAGCATTGAGCAAAGCAAGGAAAAAACCCACTATAAGATTGAGTTGCTTGATAAGCAAATCGAGACGATCAACCTCACAGCCAAGGAGCAGCAAGGGGTTTTCTCCAATGAGGCGCAGTCGCTCACATCGCTGTCAGAAAGGTTGTCGAATGCCGACAACACACGGTGTCGTAGACGTTGGCGTAAGTACAGTCATCAGTGAAAATTGCTTCAAACCCCAGTCCAACCAGTCCGGTCCCGACTGAGTTTGATTGATCTGGCCAAACACAGTTCAGCATCCTGTTTGCCCTCTGGGGCGTTATAAACGCTTTCGATCACAGACTGGGACCCGGCTCGGTTCTGCAGCTGAGAACTGAGACCAATGCCGCACGCAAGCTGTCGGAAAAGCTCTCTGCACGGACTGCTGTTGCAGTGGCAGAAATTTGACGATCCAGGAGAACCCGCAAGTTCGGGTGCAGAAGCAATTGCCGGCTCAGGAGAAACTGGCAGTTGACGCCATTAAAAGGTCGAGATCATGCAGGCTGGCCTGATATCAACCAAGAAAGCGATCTCCGAGGCTATCCAGCAAGCGGGCGAGGTAAGCGATGCGGCCCGCGCTACAGCCGACCTGGCTATCTCCAAGAAAAAGTTTGCCAAAGGCATTTTGGACATCTCGCAGGCCATGGTCATGAGCCCCAAGATGGCTGCTAGTGCTATATCCTTTATGGACAGCTGACTGCAGGGTACCAGGAGGGCTCAGGGATGCCTACGTACATACAAGTCCAATGCGCTGGTGTTAGGGAAAAACTCCAGGGGGTACTCAGAAGATGGGTCAGACATGGTAATGCGCCTATGAGACTATCTTACCTACTGTAGCAGACTACCGGCAACTGTGTTAGGGGCTCCTCGGCATGCCCCAGCAAGAGCAAAGCAAAGCTGGCGATGCCTCCAGTCTGGTCTTCAAAGCGGTGTCCGAACGTCCAGGCCGGACAATCGACGATCACCATCGCTGGGTTCTCGCCGTATCCCTAACCTTTACAAGCGGTTGGTCGACGGCCGGTAACTGCTTCATCGCATTGACGGACTCACAACCGAAAGCAAATATATCCCAGTTGGTTTTGAGAAGACGCTTCTACATATGTGCAAATAAACTCGCTTCGTGGCCATAGAGCGGCCCCTCGCCATACCAGCTACTTGACAGCCGTGAGCCGCTCCAGGATTCAATGGCGGTCAGAAGAAGCTTTGAAGCACTACACCCTTTCAGTGCGAATTCTTTCTATTGCTTTCTATCTTGATACCGTACTGCCCAGAACACAGAGAGTGGAGATCCTCTGTTAGGCAACCCAGTAAGGAGTTAGCTGTTTTTGAAGGCCTATCCATCAACGTGGAAGCGAACGAGCGGTATCGCGATTTGAAGCAAGAATGTCAATGTCTAAGGTACGCTTCAATCCCCTCTTGACATTATACAGGTGTTTTAACACATTAATCTAATCTTATGAGCTCCTTGTTCCTCGCATCGCGAGCACCTGCCTCATTCCCTCACGACCGACTCTTCGCAGGCCACGACGTCCTCCTCTCCGCCCTCACATACAAATTCACCGGCCTGATGAGCTGGAACATGGGATCATACTCGATCGTGTCATTCTCGTCCTCGCGCTCGAACCGGTACCGGTACACGAGCTTGGGCAAGAACACTTTGACCTCCTGCAGGGCAAAGTTGAAGCCGATGCACGAGCGCGGGCCCGTCGCGAAGGGGATGTAGGCGGCCTTGTGGCGGTTCCTCACGGCGTCTGTGTCCCATCGATCCGGGTCGAACCGCGCGGGGCTGTCCCAAACGGCCGGGTTGTTATGGATGTGGTGCAGCGCCGGGATGACGACGGCGCCCTCGGGGATCTTGTAGCCGCCGGGGAGGATCAGGTCCCTGAGTGCCGTGCGGGCCGGCTGGAAGGAAGGGTTGTGCCGGCGTTGGGTCTCCTTGATGTACTTGTCGAAAAAGGTGAGTTTGTTGGTCAGCTCGGCGGTGATTTGGGTGTTCTCATCGAAGTCGTTGTCGATGAGCTCTTGCAGGAGGCGGTCTTGCATGCCGGGGTACGTTACTAGCCCGTAGATGAGCCAGGAGAGGAGGGAGCTGGTGGTGGTAAAGCCGGCGCCGGTGGCCACGACGAGGGGCTCGATGAAGGATGTTGCGGGGAGCTTGTCACCCTTGTTGTCGGTTGCGCGAAGGATGTAATCTTAAGAAGCATTGATTTGTCAGAGATGTTGAAGTCCTAGGGAGCAGCTAGGAGGCTGGCATACCTATCATGTTCTCTGCCTTGAGCGCGGCATCTTGGAGATCGAGGTCTTCGATGCCACCCCTCTTGGCGTCCTGGATGGGCTTCTGCATGAGGTGGAAGATGCGTTCCTTCATCCCCCGCAACCTTTTGGGGTCTCCAAACGGCAGTGCGGCATACCAGTCTCCGCGGGATGCCACCTTCTTGTTGAGCTCGAGCGATTCAGCCATCAGCATCACAAGCTCGTGCGGTGGCTGGTCCACGGCGTTAAAGTGATTGAAGTCGTAACCGAGGACGAGCTTGCCAACGGCCTGGGAGCCGAGCTTGAGCATGTAGGGGTAGACATTCCACGCCTCACCCCGGGTGTCCAACTCGTCAAACACCTTGAATGCGTCTTCGACCGTCTTCTGCATCGTCGGGGCGTAGTGCCTGACCGCCTTGGGTCCAAAGGCTGGGGGAAGGAATTTGTGGACGATACGCCACTCCTCGGTGTTGGTGTCGCCGAGGAAGACTCCGGCTTGCTTGTTCTTGATGGGGTACAGGGGGTGGTCCTCGTTGATGACCTTGGAGAAGAACTCGCTCTCTGCAAACACGATGCTGGCCAGCTCGGGGTCGTTGGTGTGGTATATGGTCCGGCCCATGGTAGTCGTCTTGAACAGTGGGCCGTACATGTCGAACAGGCGTTGGTGGTTTCCGAGATGGTCTGGGTAGATCTCAAAGTAGCTGCCGAAATATGGCAGGCCTTTGGGACCGGGCACTTCTCGGGCCTTTCTGCCGTCTATGCTGACGGTGATGGCTTCATCTGCCGCCAAGACATCTTCGATAGAGGCAAGATTCTCCGTCTGTGATGTGAAAGAAACGCCTGCTTGCATGTGAGTGAAAAAAAAAAACCCCAATCTGCCACGGAAGAGCTGGAACAATACCCTTAGGTTGGACAATGCAGAAATGCGCAGCTACAATCTCTTGAAGGTCGGCGAGCTGCAAGTCAGGCGGCAACTCAATCTCTCTAGCGGTCGCCACATCCTCACCCAAGAGAAAGAATCGTTTGATGGGCGCCATGGAGGCAGGACTTCAGAGTAGTCAGGTGTCAGTGATAAGCAGTAGGAAAACAGGGCTACTTTTGGCTTTCAACGAGAATACGAGGACAAAGATCATAACCAGGAAGCTGGCAGTTTGTCTTTATCATTGACTCTTGCACATGTCCCATCTGTCCAGTGTCGGGCAGACCTTGCACAACCAGCCACCCCTGGCGATTTGCGCGGCGTTCATAAGTTCGTGCCGAACCAGCCGCCGCGGACCCGATCGCGAAATCATCGTTAGGAATATTCTGTTCGTTTCATTCCCCCAATGAGTTTTCACCACAAAGGGTCACAGCCGCGGCAGTCAGTTGACAAATCCTTGCCACAGAAACGTCATGCCTCGGGACAAATCTAACAAACCCGATTGCGCGGGAGTGCCCGCGCAGGGTTCTCAAATTAAAGTGACGCTAAGTGGAGCTCGGACGGCGTGTTTCGCTTCAAGTCCCGAACTCCGGCCCCACATAGAACAGAGGACAACCAATCGTCATGTGGGAATTCAGAATCTGCTCTTCGACGATTTCGTGGCGATGGCCCCTGTCGAAGATCATCGTCAAAACCCGAACCGACCGAGAGCGCGACCCGCCTGGATGATTGATATCGGCAAACGGAATTAGGAACTATTGCAGCACCACTCATCTTCGGCAAAACCGACGCAAGCGTGGAAAATGGCTGTCTTAATCCTGGTGTCGGCCGCCCAACTGACCGCGTGGGGGGTGTTA
This sequence comes from Parathielavia appendiculata, assembly GCF_033297405.1. NCBI lineage: Eukaryota > Fungi > Ascomycota > Sordariomycetes > Sordariales > Chaetomiaceae > Parathielavia > Parathielavia appendiculata. The sequence continues at coordinate 43,345 of NW_026944242.1, read as the reverse complement.
TTGGGGTATTTGTATAGCGCTCGACATGCCGACATCCCCAACCTAAGGTGTGCGACGAGGTCTGGTCTCTGAAGTCCCCTATCTTGATTACCTATTGGCACACACAAAATGGCGTCCACCGAGTCTATTGAGACTTCGCCGGTGGAGTACACGACCGAAGAGGTCGCTTCCCACAGCAGCGCCTCAGACAATTGGATGATCATCCATGGCGAAGGTTAGTACCTTGGGGACTGGGATGTGGGCAGTCCCAGGCGCTGTCGGTTGCTAACGAAGCCACAGTCTTTGACGTCTCCCAATACCTCGAGGACCACCCTGGCGGGGCCGACCTGCTCAAAGAAGTCGCCGGCACCGACGCCACCGAGGCTTTCGATTATGCGGGACACTCCGAGGACGCCCTGGACATCATGCGCGAACTGTGCGTCGGCGTGCTTAAGGGGTACAAGAAGCCAGCCCCCAAACGATCTGTCCCGATTCCACGCGTCGTCGAGCCGGCTGCCAAGGCCCAGCCGCCCTCCGGTTCTCCATCTGCGAAGGCATTGACTGCAGCAGCCGGTGTCGCAGCAGTCTTGTGTACTGCTGCTTACTACCCCCTTCATCCCAGCATACTCAAGCTCTCCAGAGGGCTCGGCATCTTCAAGGACCCGAAAGGACTCCAGACGGCGCACGGCCTTTCGCATCTTGGCATCACCGGCGGCTTCCCTGCGGGCTTCCTCGCCGCCTCAGCGCTGACCGCGATTTTCGCCGCTGCATCCCTTCGCCAGCTCTCCAAACTCACCCAAATCCACTCGGGTTTCACGCAGTATCCCCCGCACAAACCCTCCACCAAGCGTCGGATCCGGTCATCAGCCAACGAACGCCCCTTCCTCAACCCGCAAACCTACCAACGCCTCCCCCTCATCCGCAAAGACACCCTCGCACGAGGCGTCCTCCGCCTCTTCTTTGCCCTGCCCACGCCCACCACCACCCTGGGCCTGCCCACGGGCCAGCACGTCTCGATCCGCGCCGTCATCGACGGCAAGCCCGTCTCGCGCTCCTACACGCCCGTGTCCAACGACAGTGACAAGGGCGTGCTCGAACTCGTCGTGCGCGTCTACCCCGATGGTCAACTCACGTCGCGGTACCTGGCGCGCCTCCGCGACGGGGGCGTCGACAGCGTCGAATTTCGCGGCCCGAAGGGCGCCATGCGCTATCACCGTGGCTGGGCGAAAAGAATTGGCATGGTGGCTGGTGGGACTGGGATCACGCCCATGTACCAGGTCGTGCGGGCGATTTGTGAGGATCCCGAGGATGAGACCGAGGTGAGCTTGGTGTATGCCAACAGGAGGGAGGAGGATATTTTGCTCCGGGAGGATCTGGAGGCGCTGGCGGCGAGGTGTCCTGGCAAGCTGAGCATCTGGTACATGCTGGATATCGCGCCCGAGGGGTGGGCGTACGGGGCGGGGTTTGTGTCGAGGGAGGTGGTACAGGACAGGATGCCGCAGCCGGGTGAGGGGAGCAAGGTCATGCTGTGCGGGCCGCCGGGTATGGTGAATGCCGTCAAGGGGTTGTTGACTGACATGGGTTACAAGGCCCCTGGCCCGGCGGGCAAGATGGAGGATGACATTTTCGTGTTTTGAGGGGATTCTCGTGTTCTGAGAGGGGAAGAGTGAATGCAGAGTTATCATTGTTCATTATTGGACTGGGAACACTTACGATGAGTTGCGGCTAGGTTTGGCGACAAAGATAGATAAAAGATAGATCCGACGATCAAGAGATCATCTAACCTGACGTAGTTTGGTAGTTAGCTCAACTTGGGTTGGGGTAAGAAGCTAATTTTAGCTCAGAACCTAGGGCTAGCTGGTCGGCACGAAAACGCACAGGTATTGCATGTCTGATGTGTTCGTCGACTCTAACGGCAAATGCCGCGGATTGCCGTCAATGAGGGACGGCGAAGTGGAGGTGGCGAATGCACTCCTTCGGACTTGTCTTGTCACGAAGAACACGAGATCGATGGATTACATAAGGTAAGGTGCTGTGGAAGCTCAACGGTGACATGGAAGCTACCTTGTCCCTTACCTGGCCTGATAGCCGACAGTTAAAGCCGCAAGATTTCAACATTTCTGAATCATTTAATTGCCGTGGTGAGCGGCTGGTTCAAAATTGCGACTTTCTCTGGGCCGCTCGAGTCAGTTGATGCGCTCATAGCCGTCTGTGGCGTTGCCAATACGAGGAGGCTTCAGCCCCTTTCTCTGGGCCGAGAAGCTCATCAACAGCGTTCCACAACCACGGAAGGTAATCTAGGCCACGCTCGGTTCTTTAGTGTAGCCCGCGAACAATGTCATGGTTCGCTTCAAGAAGGTTCAGTGAGACATGGCAGTCCAGCCGTCGGTCTTAGACTGCCACGGGGCGAGGTATCATTCCAAACTGGCTTGGACAATCAGGTGAACGACGAATGACAGGATGGAGACAACCAAAAATAAAACAGCGTCATCAAAGGAGCACTCCTAATGGTCGTTAGAGTCGTCCCTGGGTTTGGGTACAAAGACTCCGTCGGAGTCTCTGACCTGAATCATCTCGCCAGCACCCCAAGAGTCACCTCAAGCTCGGGATTGCATCCGAACACTCATTCTCTAATACAACTCTCACAAACATCTTCACCGTTCGCCACAATGAAGGTCTTCGCCCTCCTCGCTTTTGCCCTCCCCGCCGTCCTCGGGTCCCCGGCCGGTGCAGGCACCATCGTCCAACGCGATCCCGACACCAGCTGCAACCCCTACACGGACTGGGGCCACACCCAGGGCGCCCACAGCTACTACTGCGGCACCTTTGGCGACTACCCAAACTATGAGTTCCATTGCGTCCGGTACAAGAGCGCGGACTACTGCAACGGCAAGGCCTACTGCAGCGACAAGCAGCCCTGCGGTGGCAACGCGATCTGCAGCTATGGCGTCTGCGTCGAAAAGGTCAATGGCAAGCACTGCAAGCGCACCTGCGACCCTTACTAGTATCATGTGAGTGTCACGCCTATTTCGCCCGACCTCCATCGTGCAAGTCAAGTTACGAGAATGGATGCTGACTCCCATTGCGTACATGTATTAAAGGGAACGCTGCCGACGGTCGAGCCAGGCCTGCAAGACGGCATCACTGTGTGTTGTGCTGGAGATAGGAAGGTTGAGCCTGGATTTCAATTCTTCAAGTTTCGTGTTACATAGCCCTTGCGGACGTAGCCACAATGTCAAGAGTCCGGCAGTTGCATTTTTAACAAGTGCGGGACCTCCACCTCCTTGACCACCACGATGAACTGCTGGCATGCTCCATGTCTCTATCCCAGTTCTACTCTCGAACTCAATTTAAACCAACCTGCCGCCAGGGGCTAGTCAACCCACAATGAGTCTTTTTAGACATCTTAGCCAGACAGCGAAGACAATATGGAGCTCTAGTCTATTGGCGTTTGATGGTGTAAACGGCCTGAGCACCATGTCCCCTCTCGTTGCACGTATGAGGACGGTAAACCCCTCACATTACTGAGATCGGCCTCAAGTACCATAACGAGACAAACAAACAGTGAATGGTAGTTGTATTCACAGCAGCATTTTTGGTGAAGGGCGATGTTAGGAACGCAATGATCAATGTCAATTGAGTTGACGAAAGTATCGACAAGTGCCTGGAGCCGGAGCATATGTATAGTGAGCGACAAACACCTAACTACCCGCTAGCTAGCCCCTACAGGCACTGCGAGTACCAATCATTGCTGTACTTGCAGGTGTAAGGAGCAGCACATGTCTTGCAGCCGTTGTACTAAGATAACCAAGTTGTCAATAAACTTGTTTATTGGGTCAAAGAAGCAAAAATACGACAGAGTACTTACGTTGGCACCGCCACACTGGGCCCATTGTGGAACAGTGCAGCCGCTGCTCGAGCTCGAGGTGGCCGGCGCAGAGCTGGTGGTGGTGGTGGTGCTGGCCTTCGAGGTGGTGGACGTGATCAGGGTGGTCGATGGGGCCGGGCCCGTAGTCGTCGTCGTGCCCGGCGTGCCGCCGCCGGAGCATCCGACACGCGACGAGCTGATGACGACGTCGTCGTACCAGAAGGTGTTGGTGTCGCCGCCGTAAGACTCCCAGCCGAAGTAGACGCCCGAAGGTTTGGGCTTGATGGAACTGCGAGTCCACTGGCCGGCGTTGGGGTTGGTGATGCCCGGTCCGGCCGTCAGACCCGAGACCACGGCGCCGTTCAGCCATGTCTCAATGGTACCGTCGGTGCCCACGTGGTACTCGAAGCATTGCCAGTCGCCGGTGGGCAGGGCCTTGGAGCTGGCGATGCCCTGAGGGGAGAGGTCAGGCAGCGTGGCGTCGTCCGACTCGCGGTTGTACATCAGGATCTTGCTTTGTCCGCCAATGCGCAGGTGCTTGTTGGTGCCCTGGGCAGGGTCTGGCATGGTGATGAAGGTGACATGCGAGTCGGTGAAGGCCTTGGACGCTTTCCTATATGCGCACGAACATTAGAACCAATCCCCGCTGAGGATATCTTCCCAGTACTTGGACCGTCGGAAAGGAGTAGTAGACCTACAGGAAGACCCTAACATAAAGGTCGCCGCTGGGAACCTTGTTTGTGCCAAAGAAAATGTGCCCGCAGTATCCACCACCGCCGTCAACCCTGATAGAGTTTTTGCCACTGTGGGCAGTGGTACTGTCGAGGGACACCTTTCCGCCCTGGCTGCAGTCTGGCGCGTAGATGGGCCATGCTGCTTGGTCCCATCCGCTCTCGAAGTCGTTGGAGACTTGGGCGGACGACAAGGCCGGGAGCAAGGCGAAAGCCAGAAGAGCAGTTTGGCGAAACATGGCTGTAGATGTCAGGCGCAGGCCAAGTCTACGGTCTGGTATGGAAAGCCCAAGTAGGAGTGTGTTCTACCTGAGAGATGAGAGCCAAGAAACCGGGTTTAAATACCCTTGACTTTGTAACGGTTGGAATCACCGACTTGGCTGCTCCGCGGTCGCTGCAGCTAAGACCAGGTAAGCTTTTCGAAGGCTGGGCTGCCGTCTCCATCGCGATCTCAGCCGGAATGCTCCGTGATGCTCAATCTGGAAGTTCGGCGCATCTTTGCGTTCAAGTCTGCCCAAATAGGAAAGGAACCGGGCGCATCGGACCGCCGCTGGGGACTGTGGTCCTCCTTAATTTATTTGAATACAACACTCTTCCCATGCACCCCACATCAACACCCGGGAACCGGGTCCTCGCCGTAACGGCTCCTTTCTCTCCCTTTCCGCTGTCATAGTCCCCTTCGGCTTAGTTACCTGGTAAGGCTCTCCGCACCAGCCACACCAGAGTTTTGCAGGCAACATTGCCAACGCTTCTTTGCATTGAGGACCCAACAGATGAAGCAACTCGCTGCCCTTCCGACCCATCATGTCTTCCTTAGTTCTTTCACCAACCCGCTTCTGCCTCCGAGCTCCGGAGCGCCGAGCCTCGGTGGGTGGGGCGCAGTACCCAGCCGGGCCCGGCCGCTCGCGAACCCACATCGGGACTTCGCATCTACACTAAATGCACCGCGCCGCGGCTGCAACCCGGCTCCGGCAAGACGCGGCTTTGTAGCGGAACCTGTGGGAAGTGGGAAAGTGAGGGTCACACTCGGCGACGAGCCCGAGTTCGTTGTCGACCCGCACGGCCTGTTTAAGGTCAAGCCTGGTGTTGAATGAGGGGTGAGCCTGTGGGGAAGGGGCTGGGTTGAAATGCCCTCCTTGCCTAAGCTCAATAAAAGCATGGGATCTTGAGTCACGGCAACCGGAAACTCACATATCATTTTGCCTGGTTCTCCAAAGCAACGAGACGACTTTGAGGCGGCCGGGGGCGACGACGCCGAGAACAGATTGGAATGATGCTCTTGTCATATAGAACTGCATGTACCGGCACAATACTAAATGGGAATGCTCGATCCACCTTGTGGCCAGTACTTAGTCGAACAGATAGGAAGAGAACTGCTCCTTCGCCTCCTCATCCGCCCACTCGACCAAATACGCTCCTTGGATTCCTCTAACTTTCTCTGGACGAGCTGCACCATCGCGGCCCGCTCATCTTGGTCAAAAGGTGCACCCTCGTCAACGAAAGCATTGGCCTGCCGGAAATCATCAGACAAGAGGCGAATGGGGCCCTAACAATCTGGCGCCGGCAAGGCTCCACGAGCGCCATCGTGTTATGTGGACCAGTTGTCCGGGGCAAATCCAAAGTTGGACAGTCGGCCTTGTTTGGCGAGCCTGAGAAACAGTTGGCGAGCAACAGACTTCGTCTTGCAGTCGTCCTCAAACTCAACCATGTCGTTATGCTGGAACACGAGGGTTGCGATATGCATCTCGGCCAATGCCGTGTACCACTTGTCGGCGGTCTGGAAAGTCGTAAGTTTCGGCGGAAAATTGACTTGGGAACGTTGGACAAGAGAACCATTTGGTTCACATTGAAAGCAAGCGGCTGGGAGAGAACGTGGAGAATTCAAGGCTTGTCTCGAGTAGAGCTCCAATGAGCGGAAAAGTCGGCTTCGCAAGCTACAGCACAAGCTGTGCCATTTTCCCGTACAGGCACTTGAGGCTACTTCCAGACCTATCGATTCGCAACATAAGCAAATGCGAAGAAATTATTATTATTATTATTCCTACACCGCTGTGCCCTTGGGCTTGCCGGACCTTCAACAACTTACTATACAGGAAAACCGCGCCCTCGTGGGCCGGGTGAAAAACCCATATCGACAATCAAGGAAACGATCAGTGTGCGATCCTGCAAATACAAAGTG
>NW_026944242.1:31154-32063 GCF_033297405.1 Parathielavia appendiculata | reverse complement strand
CTGTCCCATGCAAGGGCTCGAGGGCTCAGGGGTTCAGGGGCTCAGGGGCACTAGGGCGTGGTCGCCTGGGCAACTCGAATCGCCCTACTTTCCACACCCACCGCGGCCACGCAGCAAAGTGCGCGGGCGTGCAGTCGGCGTAGTTAGATAAGGTTTTCTCAGAGCTTTCGAAAGGCGCCGGTTTTGAAGACTTTACGCAAGTAGTCAGGAATCGGCTTCCGTTTTCCGAGAACGTGAATCTGGAACAAGTATTTCACTTTCGTTTTGGGTCGAGCTGCTGACTCAGCAGCGTGTAGGTCACGTGCTGCCACGTTTACTCACCATTGAAACGGTAGGGAACGCGTTCGCGCTCAGTTTTCACCACTCCGTTTTTTAGTTCCGTGTTCCGACTTAGGCTATGGTGTGAATCTAGTGTCGCCTTTTTGTGACCACTAGTTCACCAACGCGTTGCAGAGCCTGCTTTAGCCAACCAAACGCGTTTGTGGCCCCCCACTACACGTCTTTGTTAATGGCCGGTTTCGTGTCCATGTGTGTAGCCCCACTCGACTGGCTGTACCAGCAGGCGACCTGCCAGCCTCGTCGGCCCAGGAGCGAGCCTTTCCGTGGTATGCCGAACGCCAACGGTGGGGCTACTGCACAAGTAGCGAGAACTTAGCGACTAGGACTCAGTAACAAGCGTGCTCGTGCTGCGAGTATCGGGCCCAACGCTCGTCAACCTGACCGAGCGGATCAACGTTGATTTGGACGTGCCCGTCACCCGTGCGGCCTGACCCAGCCTATCCTGCTGCTCATGGTGAAGGGAAAGCAAGCCTCGACCACCGCAACAGAGCCACGCGTGGCAGGAGCAGGGCTGGCATGTAACGGTCTCAGGCAGTATATTGCAACTAGCTGATGACGACTCTACGAGTA
>NW_026944242.1:18441-28064 GCF_033297405.1 Parathielavia appendiculata | reverse complement strand
GCCGAGAGTCGCCGAGGCTCACACCGGGCCCAGCCCGTTACATGGCACGAGTACACGCGCCGGTCTCAAGGTTCACGACCAATTGCGGCGCCGATATCGCCCGAAGGTGGATTGCCAGTCCACGTCGCACGCTGGCGATGAGCGTGGGTACCGACCTAACACCGGCGCAGTCCTGCATCAGCGCGGCTATGGAGCAGTAGCAAGGCAGACCCCTGCCACGGCAACGAGCCCCGGGCAACATACACGAAAACATACCCAAGGGACTCTAGGTCGTCCATACAAGACTGTTCTTCGTGCGCGTCAGTGTACGGACGATTAGCATCGCGATGAGACACCTACCACGGCCGTTGTGGTTGTTGATGCTGGCGTACCGTCTGGTGCCACCCAGCGGGAGACCCTCCACATTCTTGCGACGCTCGGCATCGGAAAACTCCTTGGCGAGGCCAAAATCAATCGTGTATAGTGTATTCCCCTGCCTGCCGACCCCCATCAGGAAGTTGTCCGGTTTAATGTCGCGATGGAGGAAGCCCTTCGAATGGATGTACTCAATTCGGGCGTTGGCCTGGTCGGCGATGAGGAGAATAGTCCTGGAGAGAGAACTTCCGGTCGCAGTAGTTGACAAGGTCCTCGAGTGACGGGCCGAGGGCGTCCAGGACCAGCACGTAGAAATCGCACTCCTGCCCGAACCATCGCACTCGCGGGATTCCGATCCCGCCGTTCAGCGCCTCGTATGTCCTTCTCGCCTGGAGCACCTCGAGGCTGTCTCGAACGAACGTGAGCTTTATGGCCACCTCCTCGCCCGATGAGAGGTCGGTTCCTATGGTTCACTTTGGGGACGAGGGCGCCAGGTTAAAGTATGTATGAAGGCATGGATGACTGGATGCTGGGTTGTATTGTATCATATTGTACTGTATACCGGGCTGGGTTTTGTTGGAGGGGTGGTATGTGTCGATTTTGTGTGTGCCAATTCTAGGTTTGTCTTTTTGTTTTGTGATAAATCTTGAAGAGGGAGTTTGGGTGCATAAAGGGATGAAGCATATTAACGTTAAGGGAATTCAGCCAGCGTGGAGTTTGGGTGCATAAAGGGATGAAGCATATTAACGTTAAGGGAATTCAGCCAGCGTGGAGCTGGCCGGGAGATATGAATCGCATTGTACTGTGTGAGTTTTTAAACTGTAAGATAAGGTAGGTTATGTACCAGACATGTACCTAGATCATAGCAACATAGACTGGAGAGTCCCGTATTTTCTACTTCAGTTCAGCTCCTTCTCCTCCCAATATAGCTTCCGGACCTCATTTTGCTTTAAAATATAATTCAGGCATCGATATCAGATCAGGACAAACCACTCGTCATCCGTAGGCGACTCAGCCCCCCAGAACTCACCATTCATGATCTCACCGACAACGGCTGCACCAACATACCTGTAGAAGTCCCCCCAATGTCGGAGGACTGTTGGTAGTGGAGTCCCGTAAAACACAACGACAATATCGCCGTCTTGGACAGTGTGCGGCCCGAGTCCTAAGTAGCCGCCCACAGTTCGGAACACCGTCTTCCAGTGGTGAACGAGCATCTTCGTAGCAAAGTCCAGTATCCTTGGGCCGAGTACATAGTTTGTGGGCTCTCCTTAGGGCCAGCCAGGGCTGTCTGACACGGTTCGCCGTGTGACCTCGCACTCGTTAGCAACATACACAGGTCTCGGACAACCGATTCGACAGCTTCCGCAGAGAGATGAACGGGCTTTGGAGAGGCATGCAGCAGCGTTCGAGCCAGTAACGTCATTGTGGCCTCGGTATCCTGGCAGTCGCGCTGGCCTTGTACGACGTCGGAATCAAGCCTCGAGTAGGGGAGCCTTCCAAAATCCGCCCCGGCGACAAGCATTTTGCGATGGATCAAGTGCTTCCCGCAATAGAGCATGACATTGCGCCCGAGGACTACCTCTTGGACAACCTGCGAGTGTCAATATTCACATCGACCTTGAGGGTTTGGATGTTCACACCCAGATACGTCTGAACCACGGCAGACGAAATACCGTGCAGCTTTTCATATGGATATTCCGGGGTTGAAGCTGATGAGGTGACTTAGTGACGAGCTACAACGAGATGGATATGATTACTAAGGTGCCGTCTTACCAAGGACATCATCGTCGACCAGATTCTCGTACTTCCTTCGAAAGAATGCTTGCTGAGGTCCAGGCGTTTTGGCACCAATATAGTAGCTCGCCAGTTGTTTCAGCGCCACGATGGCCACGTCCGATGCTGGATCGCCTTCGCCCAGATGAACACTGAACCTGGACCGCCTTCCGGTAGATGTCACCCATCATGGCGACTTGCCTGCCGCGCTTGTCCAGCGCCTCGGGGGTGTCGCCCTGATTGATGCAGATGGAGTCGACCCAGAGGTACCTCTGTATCTTGCCGCGCAGCATGCGGCGCAAAGCAGCAGCGCCCTTGGCCGTAATCCCGAGCCGCTTCCCGTCAACGGCGATGGTTTCGCATTGTGTAGAATCGCCCCATGTGTATGAGAGGGCGTAGTACTCCGGGGGCGCGCCTATCGAAGCCTCAACCAGCCATCCGCAGAGCCGAATATCCTTCTCGTCCACGCTATGATGTTGGTATACGCGCTTCAAGTGGAGAATGCGAAAGCCCGATGCGAATGTTAGCGGGTTGTACGGGAAGGGGCCATTGCCGCCCTCGATGCTGCTTGGTAGTTCATGACTCGGTGCTGAGAGTGCCTCGCTGAACGCTGCAGCGACAGTACCAAGAAATTCACGGCCGATGCGCGTGAAAGAAGGCCTTATCACATGGCTTTTGGGTGACATGGCAGCGGTTAGAGGCCAGAAATGAGCTGTGCAAGTGAAATTTGTCAGGAGAATACATGTATGCACCAGCTGAGGCTGCTGAGCAGCGACTGGCAAGAGCCTAAATTTCAACCAGATCATGTCCCGAGACGACTAAAAAATGTGACATTGTTCCCCCATCTCCAGCAACTTCAACCTGTCACAACACGTAAACGAATCCAGACAAGGCTAGTACCCAGAGACCGATTTCCTTGAGAGAGCCCATCCCAGGCCGAGCCGCCGCCGTGTTCATTTGAAAAGTCGAGCTCTGCCTGGGATCGTTGAGTTCCCTCCCCATGCGCGCCACGCAAGATGAAATTCTATGGCCTGCGCCATTCCCATCGGTGCCGTTGAAGTAAGACCTGGGTACCTCGCACCACAGCCAGCACCTGTCGGCGACCTGAACGACGTTGGGCTGGCAACAGACCCCCATGGGCTGGTACGACGCATTGGTGCCGGTCGTCACGAAGACGTTGATGTTTTGGGGAATTGGGAGGTTGATGACCTCCGGGATCGCGTTGCCGGGACAAGTTGTGTCCATGTTCGCCATGTTGCAGGGTGGTTGAGGTGTTGCTTTTCCTGCCGAGGGCGAAGATGCGGGGAGAGTGGTTGTCAATGCAAGCAAGGCCTGAGGACGGAGATGGGATCAGAGTCGGTGTAAAGGGTCCTGAGGTTTCGGCCGGCGGTCCGGAGTTGCGAACTGAGTTGCGAACTCGGTAAGGTAGCGAGGGTGAACGAAGCGGTTGCTAAGATAGCGGGAAAGAAGTTCAAGGGATTGAGTAAGCGAGTTGTGGGAGGCGGACTCGGAGACATCGAGTCAACGACTCTATGTTGATGAGAGTGTTCGCTCCAAACGCGTGTGACGTCGGGTGGTTGGTGCAGGCAGACTGAGGCAGTGTCGGGGTGCTCCCTATACAGTGTAGAAGCGTCGAACACAGTTGCCGTCAACTACAGTGCCAAGGGTCGAGGCACAGAGTCAATTTAACAAAAACCGGGCTATTGATCTTCAGTGTTGGTGATTTGCGAGAGAGGCAGGGTCGGCGTATTGTGTCCTATAGAAACGCCGAACACCGTTGCGGTCGGCTAGTGCCAAGGAGCCAAGGCGGCCAGAGACGTTGACCCTACGGATTACAGTTAGTACAGTGTTGGTGATCTTTGCAAGCTACATGATGCACTGGGAAAAGCGCCCTGGGGCAAGTTTCCGTAAGCAAGGACCTTCCGCATGCGGCAAGTCTCGCGGTCTGGGCCGCTAGTGCTCTCCGCAACCGTCGGTATCCAACAAGACGCTAACCACGGTAACCACCACGCGTCAGAGCACACGGATATCTCGGCCCATCACCGTCAGTGACTGGGATGCATTCTCTTCAAACCTACAGCCAACAGCACTGCCAAGTATTTTGTCCTGCGGCGGCGAGAGAGTGCGATGGTGCGATCTGTGAAGGATGAACCGATGAAGGACAGTCTGGAGAGACTGTCCTCGAGAGGGCGAGGAGGACAAGCAGGCAAATGAGCTCTGAGGGACAAGACAAAAGGATATATAAGGCGTACGTCCCTCGAGCAAACCAGGACTTTTGGGCTCGCAGACATCACTCTATCACCGGTCCTCGGCACCTCCTAGAGTCCTTCAGCTCATCTTTGTCTCCCACCTTCACCAGACCAACGACCGCCCAGCCAGATCATGAACCGCCTCGTGCTGGCGCTCCTGCCGGTTGCGTTTGCAGCTCCAGCTTTGCAGCTCGCCGCAGGAACGAAAGCCATCAACGTTGTTCTTCAAATCAATAAGGCCACGTCTGAAGCCGCTATTGACGTTTTGGATGAGAACAAGTCCACTGTCTTTGCTCATTCATGCTCGCGTACCCTTGCGTCCGGTTCCTTTGCGAGCTCACCACTTGCCTTCACCGTCAATGAGCAAGGTGCCGGCACCCTCAGCGTCGGCCCACAGACTTACACCATCCATGACCAAGTCGAATACTCTGGAGGCATCGTCTGTGGGCGTGTCGCCAGTCCTGGCGAGGTCGTTGTCAGCTGCCAGGTCCCCGTCCCATCGTCTCTGCAGTTGCATAGTCTGAACAAAAGGGACCTCCAAGATTGTTTTCCTCATGGCCCCGTCGAGCTCTCCAAGGTGGTGGAAGCATTGGAATCAGAAGGCGCTGTGACTTCAGCCAACGACACCGTCAGCTCCGTTACTGAGACACAAGATGTTGCAGCGGATGCTGCAGACAAACGCCAATATAACCCATGCAGCATCTGGAGCTCAGCAACAATCATGGTTGGCAACGGTAACCCACACCAGAATCCACTCCACATTCAACTCAGTGTAAGGTCGACTACCCCCACTGAACTGGAACAGGGATTGACATTGTTCAGGAGCCCATGCAATGCGGGCAAAGCAGCTGCGAAGTAGGATACTCCCAAGCCCGTTCCTTCACCGTCGGCTGGACAGCGTCCCTCTCGGCCGCGCAGTGGATCAGCGGTGGTTTCTCCGTTGAATCGACGATCGAGACGGGCAATCAACACGTATGCCACGGCCAGGCGCATGAGTACTTCGCCATATGGAAGAATCAGGCGCAAACAGCCTACACCGTCCAGAACGCCCTCTACAACGCCTGCACCGGCATGCACCCGAGCGGATCTCATTTCGTCATGTGTGAGCAACAGTTTTCTTTGTTTCTGGACTGTTTATACCCCTTTTTGGCTGTCTTGGGAGCCGTCCTGCTCCAAGACTGCGTATTTGCTCCCGAAACCCTCCAATTCACGCCCGAAATAGAAAGTCCACAGCTGACATTGTTGGCAGGGTCGCCCAACCGAGACAACCGCGGTGGAAACTACTACTGCGTCTACGGTCGGCAGTATGTCCGTTGGATTGGTGACCGATGGCTCGACACGGCTCCGCATACGCCAGGTGGTCCTCCTTAAGTCACACATCAAGTCAGTGTTGGCGTGGGACTCCATGTTGCGCTTCGAGCGCGTCATGGCTCGCCAGCACCTGCCAGTTAGCACAGACGGCACCTTTGGTTTCACGCTGCGCTTCTCCTCCTCTGCAGTCCACCTCACCTTCTTCATCTCGACTTGGGGATTCAACATCTCTGCCTTTGGACATCTTTGGATTAGTTAGCTACTTTAGTTGAATGCAAATTTCCTGTTCCCTTAAACTGTTCTTCGCTTGATTGCCGGGTCATTGTACCTACGGACTCATTCGCTGATAGTGTACCATGCAAGGAGTTACATGGTTAGCGACATGTATAGCAGCAGAGGATCTGATCAGCTCGCTCAGGTTGACGAGCGTTGGGGCTCGAACTCGCAGCGCGAGCATGCTAGGTCGGTGGCTCACATCACTCGCCACGAGGCTGAAGATGAGGTCCTCATGTTCGACGGGATCAGCAGTTTGGCCCCTCCTGGCCCCGACGAGGAGCGGTGCATCCGGGACGACGAGGAGAGAAACGCGCGGATCGGCCGTCTGACTGCCGCAGTTGAGACATGGCTGAACGGTATGCGCAGGTGCATGAACATGCCCTTTTGGGACAGCGCCAAGTTCAGCGACAGGGACTGCACGCTCTCGGGCACGCTGTGCCTCGCATGGGCGGAGGGGAGGCTTAACAATTGGCATATGTACCTGACATGGCAGAAGGACAGAATGGAGGCAGCTTGGGTTCCTACTACAGACCACCCCGACGAGGAGGCGGAGATGAGCAAAGACGGCGACGGCAATTACCACTGGAAGCATGTCCTCTGGCTCCGCGCGCACAGGGCCCGGTTTGAGGAACTGGGCACTGCATAAAGAACACGGGAGAGACAACACAGGGAAGAAAGACGCTAGGAAGTCTTGCAGGGTAGGAGCGAATAGTTAGTGGATTGGAAGACAAGAGATGCAGTGGCCATACTGGGATTCTCGCAGAATCAGTTAACAAATGGTCCTTTTTCAAAACTTGGTCTACATACTGTTCGTTCTGTAACGAAGCGAAATTTGCTTGTGCTGCTTGTAGTCCACATTGCCGATGTTGTTGCGTTGTTCGCCCAGGTTTCCCGCCCCCGGAGCCTGCTGCTGCTTGATCAGGGCGGGACCTGTTGGAAGACCAACAGCCACGATTCCACGGTGTCACACAAACGAGAGGTCACGACAGTGGGTTTGGGGTGCTCCAGAGCACCAAGAAGTGATTGTTTGAAGGTCCTTTTTTCTCCCTCATCTCCAGCGGTGGGCATCGCCCTGACCCTGTTAAATAATCTGTTCCCAGCCCCTGTTGCTTCTCGACAGTAGAGCATCGGCAACCCAGCTTCCGAGTTTCAAGTACCATGACTTCAAGCAACAAGCGTTTCAGGGTACCGTGGCTTTCCAACAGGGCCGTTGCCTACGACAGCAGCAGCGTAGGTGAGCTACAAGCGGTTTAGCTGTGGCGTTCCGGCAGCTGGAGGCTCAATACCATTGACGATCGAGCGTAATAAAAACATCAGGTTGTTCACATCATCTATGGACTGGACTAACTACGGAAACGTTACTTGGGAATCACACGCCCAACAAACCCATTCCACTTCTTTACTGAATCAATTTGCGGAACTACTCAGAAGACCAGATATAGGCCAAAAACCCACCCACCATCGGTTGTTGCTGGATCATGGCCTCCACCTCTTTGAGATCAAGTGAAATGATTCCAGTTCCATCCTCTCCATATTTTCCAGTGAAGCCATCTAGATAGTCACGGAACAAATGAAAGCTGACAGGATACCCGTTACTATATTTCAGGACAACCTCGACAACGGAGTGAAGATCAATTTCTGCCATTGTCGTTCGTGCAGCGACCATCCTTCAATGCCAGGTTCAGAAACGCGGGGTAACCGCAAGGGGCTCCCATATCCGGCTGCGGTGCGCGAGAGGGCTGTCATCGTCGGCCAGATCGGTAACAGGAGGTCTCTTGAGTGCTTCAAGGTCTGTTCTGTGCTTCGCGGGGCTCCGACGCGTGCCAGGCGCCTTGGTCTGAGGTCTGGTAGCAGCTGGACTGCGAGAGGTGCCATGGTTGGTCAGGTCGATGATAGCAGCAGCTCTCTTGAGCGCCTCAAGGTTCTTTTCTCTGCGCTCTGCGCGATCAGACGAGAGTTTTCAACGGTGGTGACGAGTTCGTTGACGTCCTGATGGGGTTCAGCGTCTGCAAAAAGGACAGTGGTGTCCAGTGTGAAAATGGTGGCCGATGCGGGAATGTGGTTGTGAAGGCGAAGGAGAAGGTGGTCGGGTCGAGGAGAAAAGAAGGAGAAGCCGAGGAAGCAGAGGAAGGGGGATTCAGAGTGATTAAATAGCCATCAGGAGCCGGCCAGGTTGCACGTGCTGGTATGCCCTGCCTCAAATTGTTGGAGATCGGAAATGAGTTCTTCCGAAGCAGGATAGACTGCCTTGTGGTAAGAGCAGGTTCATGTGCCGGGCGAGAGCAAGGTTATTGTGGCCGAGTGCGGAGGAGCTGGTACAGACAGGGCAACATGAAGCGAGAGACTTCACGCAGACAACACGTAGTCGTATGTAGAAGCAGAGGTTCGCAGTGTCGATAGTTCTGATTAAAGAGCCACGAAGTGTCTACAGCTCCTAAGAACGGCGGGTGTGCATCCTCACACCCAATACATCAAGAATCATCGCTGTCTTCGCCATAGAACTGTAGACACCCGCCGCTTACCCCCGCTCAAGCGTGGACAGATCCCTAATGCCCAGAGTCCTACCCACAAGCAAAATGCTTAATCGCGTCGGCGTCCCCATCGTTGCTGCAGCACTCATCGTCGTTGCCATCATCATATATTTCCTCGCGGAGTTGGGCGATCGGTTCCTGGTCTGTGGCCCACGCCTAGTCGTGTTGGAAAGTCGTGGCACTGGAAACTTGGTCTTGCTCAGCTGCAAGTGCCCTGCTGTTGGATGCATGGCTGCCCAACTGAGCGTCAGGCAACGTGAGGGGTAACCAGGGAGCTGAGCAACGAGGTCAGGGCGATTCCCCCTTCGCTGGAGACGAGAGAGAAGAACAACCTTCAATTGATGACTTCTGGGCTGCTCTGAGCATCACAAACCCACTGTCGTAAGCTCCCATCATCTGTGTGATCACCGTGGAATCGTGGCTGTTGGTCTTCCAACAAGTCGAAAGAGCACCGGATCAACTCTTTGGGTTGGAGGGCGGGAGGAGTGTCTACGCCGGCGAGTAATTTCGCGTCAAAAAGCGCGAAAGCCCTGAAGACCGTTACCGGTGCGCGGGGCGCCGGGGCCGGTGAGCAGCGCGTTGGATTGCTGCAATGTGAGGCTAATAATGCGCTTGGCTGAATGTGGGGCCGTAGCCGTACTCGGAGTGACCGGGGGGGAGGCTACCCGAGTCCCGTGACCCGCATCGCCGTCCAGCCGTTCCTAGGCACGGCACCGCTCGGCGTCCTGGGCCTAGAGGCCAAGGCGGCAGCGCAAAGGACAACGAGGCAAGGACAGATACCCAACCTCCAAATGCCCCAAGCCAAGTCCACCGCAATCAGGCTGGCATTGGCAAAACAACGACAGGGGAGAGCTCTCCCGGAAGACGTAGGCAAATTCTCAAAGGATCTGGACGTAGCACTTCCTGGCAAGCACACTCGCGATCTCTACGACAAGTTGAAACGAAAAGAGGCCTGTATCTTGGCACAACTCCGAACTGGAATGGCGAGGCTGAACGGCTTTCTAAGCCGAATCGGAGCGGTCGAGTCAGACCTTTGTCCTTGCGGCCGAGCGAGGGAAACCGTGGAACATTTTCTATTGCGATGCGTGAGATGGGAAGCTCTGAGGGAGGACATGTTGCAATGCAC
>NW_026944242.1:10633-18277 GCF_033297405.1 Parathielavia appendiculata | reverse complement strand
AGGGGAGCTCCACTAACACTACACAGCCTCAACCAGCAGATCCCGCTTTAGCTGCTGAAGATAGGACGCTGAACACTTGGAGAATGCAGCCTCCAAGTCGATCTGCTAAACTAAGTCAAGAGGCAACAGGTGGTGTGAGAAAAGGGGAGAGAGTAGAGGGCTTGTACGAGTTGATGGTTGAGCGTCAACGAATGGGATGTAGTTAGCGTGCCAAGGCCCTTTAGGCTTCGCGCCTCCGGGCGAAATAAATTCCATCCATCCATCCACCGCTCGGCGTCAGCCGCTCAACGGGGAGAAAGAGGTACAGCGCTACCAGCCTCCAGAAATGCGAAAAAGCCGCTCATGGTCTTGTCAGCTTAGCACGGTTCTCTATGCCGGCGCAATGTGCCGCCCCAGCCTCTTATTCACCATTTCCGCTGACCATTCCCGCCAATCCGTCAGACCTTCGCAGTCCTGTCAAGCATGGCGGAAGAACAGAATGGAGGCGGCTTCGGTTCCTACTACGAACGATCCCGACAAGGCGAAGACGAGTGAGGACGGCAACGGCGTCTGCCACTGCACTGGAAGCTTGTCCTCTGGCTCCGCGCGGACAACTATTTGAGCCTATTGTCCCTTATTCCATTTGGTTGTAGGCTGCTTAAAGGCATCATCGGTTCTGAATACCGATGTGTCGAGGATCGGAAGCACAGATTGGGAGGGTTAATGGGGGCCGTCCTTTTCACGTGTTTCCCGGGCCTGAGCGGCCTGTCGCAAGTCGATAAACGCGGGCCGGCGGCAGATCTTCGGTGTCTGGGCGAGCCCAGGCCAACGCCATTACGGCGGCCCCCGCCCGTTGAAGCGCTTGTCGAGGTACGCTGCTTACGCTCCGTCGCCACCGGAGCCGGTCCCAGGCCGTCCCGGTCCCGGACCCCCGCGCCGACGGCTGAGATGTTTTCAATTTGGAATTTTTGGGGTAACCAGAGTGAATTGCTCCAAAGAGGATTTCCAGACTATAACAAATCATTCTGACTGATAGACTGCATGGCGAGACAGTTTGGCGAAGTGCATAGCAGATGAAACTTTAGCATGCCGGTCCGAGCTGCTCACTGATGGTCTCAAGCCACTTGGCAGAGCATCACCGAAACGCATCGAAACGCGCTCGACTACGGATTTCAGTTCCTCCGTGAAGTCGTCTTTCCCTTGCTTCTGCAAACCGCGCTTCCTCTTCCGACCTTGGCCGTTTGGGCTGATCAAGCCGAGAGGTTGGCGGCCGCGAAACTCTGCCCGCTCAAAATCGATAACCATTAGAGTCCCTCTGACTTCGTCGTATAACATGTTGCGAAGTTCTGCATCGACATGGAGGACCTGCAGCCGATGAAGTTCGGAATACGCCTTCGTTGCCAGATCTATGGCGACTGTCTTGTTGATTCCGTCGATGCACTTGGACAGGGGCTGCCCAGCCCAGCTAAGTAGCAGGAAGTGCTCAAACTCACGGCCATCAAAGTAGTATGGCAGAACCAAATCTATCAGGCCAAGGCACACAGGGACGTGGTTTCCCTGCATATGGTGCAACTGGTCGTAAATGTTCTTCTCATATGATAGACGCCCGAGGTGTCCGGTCTCTACGCCTTTGGCGACAAGCGTATATCCGTAAGCCGACAGTCGAATCTTGAACAGCGACCCGACAGAACCAGACAAGTACAACGGGGTAGAATCCGCATCAGGCCCGCGGTCTTTAGCCAGCTGAGCTCGAAGGGAATGCAGGAACTCCACCTGGCTGATGTGTCTTGATCCGTGTCTACCAGCGTTAGGGCAGGCCTGGTCTATTGGTCCCCCAGATACCACCCCAAGGAGGCATTGATGCGTGCAGTACGGATGGTCTTGTACTCTTTGTTGTATCGCCCCGTCCTGCTGCCCTCCTCCTCTGCCACGCCGGCCTCGTCTGTTGCCGGAACTGGTGCCAGACGCCGCAGCCAGCCTTCCCGGGCGACTGAGCCGCTCCACACTGGGAGAAGGAGGGGTATCCTCTTCGTCATCATCATCTCGAGAATGGACTTTGTTGTTGTCCATCTGGGCGCAGCGCGAACGGGTCCGAATCGGCGAGCGTGTGAAGCCGTCCCAACGCTGGGGTTTGTATAGGGAAACGCGGCGTTGGTCATTGCGACCGATGGGGGGATTTTGCTCAGCACGTCGTCGTACTCTACGGCCCAGGTATCAAGGTCCGCAGCAGCGTCGTGCCAAGACAACGGAGGAGGCGACGCACGGAGAGCTTGGACGACAAAGGCGAAGACTTGTGCGACGGCCGTACGGTGAAGCCTGTTCTCGTCGTGATCAAGAACGTCTTGATTCGGCACGCACACGTAGTAGTAGACCATGGTCGGGTCATCCGGGATGTGCAAAAAGACGAAGGCCTGCCCTGTACAGACGTAGCTGTACTGAATGCCCCTCCCGACCATGTAGGAGAAGAGTTGGGTGACGACGGCAGTAGCAAGCGCCTTCGCTGCGAATGCGAAGCCATCGCCGTCCCTGTTAATCACGTCTCGCTCCGGTTGGATTTCGGGCACCAGGCCCGTGACCAACTCGTCCTGGCTCAGCTTGTGTGGCGCCTTGTACTCTATTGCTGTCGCCGGGATGTTTGCGCCATCCGATGTTCTGTATATGCAGAACTGGTCCGCCCGATTGCCCTTGCCCTTTCCTTTCGCAACACGGCGGCGTTTGCGGACCGCTGCAGGCGGTGCGAGCGCAGCTTCCCCTGCACTACTCCCGGAGATGGGCGCGGGTTCCGGAGGTACGGAGAGACTGCCATCGACGGTGCCGAGATTTGTGTGACTCTCAAACGTCACGGTTCCACGCAGGCCAATGCTGGCTCGAAGCACCGGGTTCTCGTATACCGCATCAACCAGCTTTTGCACCGCATTCTCCACGGTGTCGCGCTCGTAGTACCGGAGGCCGTGTTCGCTGCTGATGGGTGTAATGAGAGACTGCACATAGTCCAGCTGGTGTGTGTTGGGATGGGAACGTATGTCGGGAGGCGAAGGACGGCTCGAACATTCGATTCCAGATTTCCTCCTGCCTTGCGGGAAAGTCATCCCATGGAAGGATCCGCCGGGGGTACACCCGACCGGCAGGGTTGGTGGTGTCGCCCTGTGTGGTCAAGGAACGGTCGGTGACTACCTTGATGGCAAGACTGAGAGTGTGACAAGCCTCAAGATAAGGCTCCAGTCGTAGTGGCTGTAAATTTTCCGCGATCTCTTCTGCTTTTTCTCGTCGGCGTTGCTCCTCCTCGCGTCGGTGTTGCTCCTGCGACGCACGGTTCTCGGCTTCTTCGCGTCGGCGTCGCTCTTCTTCAAGCGCTTGCCGCAACCTTGCAATTTCGTCTTCCATCGTATCCGCGTGAAGAAGCCCTGCGGTGTGGGCAGTGGTGATGCGATTTGTGTTGGTTTGGGATTTTGGGCGATGCTGCCCGGCGGGGCTAGCTCTTGTCGTGGATGGATGGATGGAATTTATTCCGCCCGGAGACACGAAGCCTAAAGGGCCTTGGCACGCTAACTACATCCAATTCGTTGACGTTTGGTCAACAACTCGTACTAGCCCTCTACTCTTTCCCCTTCCTCACGCCACTAACTGTTGCCTCTTGACCTGGTTTTCGGCAGATCGACTTGGAGGCTGCGTTCTCCAAGTGTTCAGCGTCCTATCTTCAGCAGCTAAAGCGGGATCTGCTGGCTGAGGCTGTGTAGTGTTAGTGGAGTTCCGCTACTGTGATTGTCCCAATCTTCGTTGTTCCTCGTCAAGATCCAATCTCCCTGTCGCCATTGCGTACTTGATCGTTGCCCGGACTGCTTTCATGTCTGGTGACCACATCTTTGGATCCGATGGTGCTTTCCCTCCCAGGTAGAATGAGAGGCTCCCTCGCCTTGCCACTGTGCATTGCAACATGTCCTCCCTCAGAGCTTCCCATCTCACGCATCGCAATAGAAAATGTTCCACGGTTTCCCTCGCTCGGCCGCAAGGACAAAGGTCCGACTCGACCGCTCCGATTCGGCTTAGAAAGCCGTTCAGCCTCGCCATTCCAGTTCGGAGTTGTGCCAAGATACAGGCCTCTTTTCGTTTCAACTTGTCGTAGAGATCGCGAGTGTGCTTGCCAGGAAGTGCTACGTCCAGATCCTTTGAGAATTTGCCTACGCCTTCCGGGAGAGCTCTCCCCTGTCGTTGTTTGACCAATGCCAGCCTGATTGCGGTGGACTTGGCTTGGGGCATTTGGAGGTTGGGTATCTGTCCTTGCCTCGTTGTCCTTTGCGCTGCCGCCTTGGCCTCTAGGCCCAAAGTAAAGTTGGCTTCCGCTGGGATCCACAGGAAATCGACCGAGTTCCCTCTTTCTTGGTGCAGTTTAGCCAACTTGTAAATTTGCCGTATAGTGCCTTGGCCAGACTGTTGTCGCGGTTGCCTAATTGCTGCTAGCGCTGACTGGTTCCTGGTGACGATGGTGATGTGCCTATGGCAGGCGTTGGCCGGAATCCTCTCCAAGGCCATTGCGATGGCTGCTAGTTCTGCTGTGTATGGGTTTTGCTCCTCCCTCGTGCCAAGGGTTACAGCAAATCTTGTCACGGTCTCGCTGGTCCTGTTGAAGAGAGTGTCTCGTGCGATGCCACCAACACCGACAATGCCTTTCTTCACGGATGAGCTTGTTGCAATCACGATGCCCATGGCTCCGTTGGCCATCTTGGTCGCCTTCTCTCGGTCAACCTCGATCGTCGGCTGTAGGCGAGGTGCCCAGAGAGCGATGGCGTATTCTTGGATTGTTTCCATTTGATCGACTTTTACACCTTCCGCGATACTGGCGATCTTCTGAAGCGGGGAGACGAATCGTGTTGTTGTCCGGATTTTCTTCCAAGTTAGGGGATGAGTCCCAGACAATGTCTGAATGTTGATCCATAGTCTGGCTGCCGCCCGGGTGTGTCGTTCTTGTATGGAGAGAATGCTCGCTTCGGCTTCTGCTACAGCCGTAGCCACGGTCCGAAAGGCTCCTGTGATTGCTAGGGCGCCGATCTTCTGGGCCCTGTTCAGCCAGCTTAGCGCCTTTCCCCTACACGCATGCATCCAGACGCTGACCGCGTAGTCCATGACGGGAGCCACTGTCGCTACAAACAATTGTCTTGCTGTTCGCGGGGAAAGCATCTTCAGCCTCCTCAGGGCCAGAACGGCTGTGAGACTCTTGGTTGCCGTTTTGGCAATGTGCTTTTTGTAACGGAGTTCGCAGTCCATTGTTACCCCCAGGATCTTTGCGCTCTTCTTTGGTTTGATTGTGTCCCCTCTGACTGTGAACGGCGTTTCGGAGGATCGCTCCTTGTTCCTTGTGAAGTGTACAATGGCCGTCTTTTCGCTCTCGAACTGGGCGCCGCTTCGTCTTTCCCAATCCAGGGCCCTGTCTATGATGGCTTGGATGCCTGAGCGGTTCGCCTCTGCTGTTGGGCCTAAACCCAGGCCGTGTAGTCGTCAACAAAAGCAATTGAGCCTCCGTTCGCGTTAATTTTGTGCGGTACCAGGTCTGCATTGAAGAAGAGGAACAATATCGGGGACAGCGGTGATCCTTGTGGCAAACCCGCTTGGGGCAACTCTTGCCGTTCAGACGTGAACCCGTTCACCACGATGGTTGCTGTGCGCCGAGAGCAAAAGGCATCAATCCACCTAACCAGAGCCTCTGGTATACCTCTTGCCCTGAGCCTCTGGAGCAGCCTGTCCTTATGCCCGTGCCAGCGGTTGGCTGTACCTTGGTGGGCTGCCGGAACGGGAACACGAAATCGGGACGGGAACGTGTAAGTGAATGAACCCTAACCCTAAGCGGCAATTAAAACCTGTAACTAACGTAAGCGGGCCGAGCCCAGTGCAGGCTCGCGTAGGCGTTGGCATTGATGCTGTTGCCATAGGGCGACTAAGCGACGGCTGTCGCGCGGTATCAACAACAGCTCGCGAGCCATTGTAAATAGTTCAGTTCACGTATCAGTGTCTTCTTGCTTCATTGAGTATATTGGATGAATCATCTAACCAACGTAGGTAGTCATTGTAAGTTCCACGCAACTGTGCCATGGTCATCCCGACTTGGTATGCTCCAAAGAGCCATCCGCAGCCCGCGTACCGTAGCCGACGACCGCTTGAGCCGGCTACCGGCACATCCGACCGGCCATGCCGGGACGCCGGCAATGGCTCGGCCGCCTGGCTGGCTCAGCCCGGTTGTCGGCATGGCTTCGTTGCCTGCCCACACTTACACTTTACTGCGCCATACCTCCGCCGTAACTTACCTCCCCCGAGAAACTGAACACCTCACTGGCGATGCGAGTCACATAGGAGATATAATAGCGTGTTGAAAATGTTGACATCTAACATGTATAAGCATAATTATGTACTTAGTCTACGACCGTCCTGTCGTCCAGCCTCAAGACCCAGCCACCAGATCCTCCCCGCTTAGCCATGGCAGCGGCCCCGGTGACGCCGCGGCCGCTTGAGCGCTTCTGGCGTTTGAAGGTCTGAGAGCATCGCAGCAGTGTGGACAGCACTAGCTGGCTGCCGCGGAGCGAGAAGCGCGGGGTCGACATTGCCCAGAAACTCAGGGTCCAGGGCCGCACTTGAGCCCATAGGTTTCTTCGTGAAATGGCTGGTTTGCTGCTCGTTGACAGTCGATGCGCAGATGATCACGTCCTCGCACGGGTCGCTGTCGGCATCGTAAATCGCAACGGGGGAGAGCTCCTTCTTGTACGCCACTCTGTGCCTGGCGGCCCGCTTGCTGTTGGAGGGTGGAGCCGGGCACTCCCGTTCGCCGTCGCTCTCTGTGCGCCTGGCGGCTGGAGCGGGACACTTTCCGTCGCCGTCGCCCTTCGTGCGCTTGGCGGCAGGCGCGGGACACGTTCCGTCACCGTCGTCGTCCCTCTTGCGCTTCCCTCCGACAGCATTTGGCACCGCCTGTCCCGAAGGGTGCTTTTCCACGGCATGCCGGAGGAGCTCCGGAAACCCATCGATTCTTAGCACCTTCACTGCCGGTATTGTAGAAGCGACGCATGCGGCGCACTCCAGAGGCTTCCCCGAATTGTCGCTGTGCTGGGCAGTGAAATGTCTCTGGAAGCCTGACCCTGGAGCGCAGAGATGCCCGCAGAGAAGGCACGGCTCTACGCCAGGAAGAAACCAGCTGTGGGCCGCCCGAGCGTGCGTCACCCAGCCCCAAATGCTCATCGGCTTAACGTCAACGAGGCCCTCACGGGTGCAGGCGTAACAGGTGACTGAAAGGCCCTTGCGATACCGAGGAATTTCGACCCGGTTCATGTGGGCGAGGAGGGTAGTCGTAGACGCCATGGGTGCCTCGCATAGAAGACAGGCCAACGGCGAGTTTGATGGGCGGTCCCGACGGCTGGCCCCTGGATTGACCCTTGGTGTATGGATCGGGCCATGGGTATGCTCGAGGCAGGGTTCTGCATCTATCTACCTAAGTAGATTTCGAATCTACTAGTGGATAGAAAGCAGTGCTTTCAATCCACTCTATGCTGACTGTTGCCAAGCTTCTATCCACTCTACCCGAACCTCATCTACGTAGATTCAAAGTGGGTAGATTGCCAAGTGATTACTAATATCTGGGCACTTTAACAGAGTACCTCGCACAGCCTTTTCGAGGCTGCCCCA
>NW_026944242.1:0-10388 GCF_033297405.1 Parathielavia appendiculata | reverse complement strand
GATTAGCAGTAGGCCGTCGTCTTCACAAACGGTGGATGAACTAGATCGTTGGCTTCTCTCAATCCAGGGGAGATACCTTGACCCAAAGGCCGACCCTATCAAGTACTGGGTGGACCTCCGATTCGAATATCCCCGATTGGCAAAGATGGCCTTTGACGTGCTCAACGTCCCGCCGATGGCAGCCGAGTGTGAAAGAATATTTTCCGCTGCTGGCTGCATGGTAACGACACGACGGACGCGGCTCAGGACTGACGTGATCTCTGCCGCCCAGACGATTAGATCGTGGGTGAAAGCCGGATTGACGGATGATTATGCGGAATCGCCTTCCGAGAGGCAGGCATTAAGGCGCTTGAGGATGAGATATTGCTTCAAATTGAAGGTGGCATAGCATGAGGTGACCGGCTTGTGGCTAGGTAGAAATGTTCAGCAGTCGTGAGCGTCCTGTTATCGGAACATCTTTCATCCGCTAAGCATGAACAATCTACGTGAATGGTATCTACGTTGATAGAATAGCTCTCTATTCTATCAACTCTATCTCAGTCCAGCTGACTAATCCATCTATTCTATCTACTTCAAGGGTCGCGTGGGTAGAAGTGGATAGATGCAGAACCCTGGCTCGAGGTGATTGCACCACTGTGCCGGGCCGTGGACCACAACCTCTGCCGCCCCGGCGCGCTTGCACCCGCGACAAGCGAGAGGTTCTTCAAACGTACCATCGACAAAATGGGTATCTCGGAAGTGCCGTGTAAGGCTAGAGCGGTTTGTGAAGCCTTTGAAGCAGACGAAACAGTGGGAGTCCCCTTGCGACTTGGAAGGTGCCGCTGCCTTTGGTACCAGCCGACGAGTTTTAGTTACGGTAGACGACAGGTATAGCAGCTGCGCAGCGACATACTGCTCCGATGCGCTTGTGTCGTCCGTTGGGAATTCGCCCTCGTCTCGCGGTCTCCAGCGCGATAGACAGGCGGCCACCGGAGCCGCTACACCCGGACCCCCCGCGCCGGGCGTTGGGTTCGGCTCAGACCCCTGGAGACGCAACCGGTCCGCCTCCTTGAAGTAGGCCTGTCGATCCACTTCGAGCTGCAGCCTTCTGCAAGTCTTGAGGATGCTGCTGATTTGACTGCGAAGCCTGCTCTTCTCAAGCTTGTCGGTTGAGGCCTGGATCTTGTTGCGGAGCTTAGCGATATCCCTTTGTTCCTGGAACTTCGCAACCTGTGCTTCCAACACGGAGATAGGGGCGCCCTCATCCCGTGTAAGGGTCATATTGCGAAGGTCCTCGAAGAGCGTCTCATTGTCACGGCGGGACAGGCGGACAATCCAATGACAATTGTATTCGGGCTAAACTACAGTCTAAGCTCTATTCCGTCAGGTACGGGCAGGCTTGATTGTCAAGACGTAGCTCGAGGAGCTACGAACAGATCTCGCGGCAGCGAGGTGCAGAATATTTAACCCACAGGGGCCCGTGCTTTCCACATGCCGGGTTCCACCCGTGGGTCCTAGCAGGCACGGCGCAATCGCCGTGACACTCATCCCGGTGCCTCCAAGTCGATCTGCTAAACTAAGTCAAGAGGCAACAGGTGGCGTGAGAAAAGGGGAGAGAGTAGAGGGCTTGTACGAGTTGATGGTTGAACGTCAAGGAATTGGATGTAGTTAGCGTGCCAAGGCCCTTTAGGCTTCGTGCCTCCGGGCGAAATAAATTCCATCCATCCATCCACTCATCCCGGCGCACGGCATTCGGCCCAAACGCTATTGAGGCGAGATTGGCTCTTACGACAGCTGTCTGGTAGTCATTTTCGAAAACAGGTCCTGAGTGGCCCATAACGTAGTTCCGTAGGGCGCTTGACAGGCTGTCTGCAAATACTTGTCAATTGACTATCCGACGTCCGGCGGGGGTGAGTGTCTGGGAGCACCATACTATCCATCCGGGCTCCAGCACCGACGCGAAGAGAGTATGGGCGGATATCCTTCCGGCTGCCTATGACATGGAGGCACCGATTCCAAATCGCCGAGAACTCTGTGTATTTTAGTGGGAAAAGAGGCTCGTTGAGGAATTTCTCCTTCCAGGGGATGTCGATGCGGCCGGTTTCACCAAGACGTGGACGCTGGAGGAGTTCGCGGAGCGATTTGTAGCTGACATCCAAATCCAAGGCGTCCATCTGTATCGCCCGAGTGATCACGAGGCTCGCCGAATCAAGGAGGTGAAACGGCACGAGAGTGGTAGAGTAGGCGACGCTGTGGACAGGCGGTAGGGAATACACCTTCGTCAGCCCTTGGTCTCCCATCTGCTAAAGGATGAAACTGCTTACGATGTTTGCTTCCTATATTTACAGGTCTTCTCGGCCTCCTTGATCTTGTTCCGATCAATCCTGTGTGTGACAATAGGCTTCACCCGGGTCGGATTATCGGGATCGCGCACGACGGATATGGTGTACTGCTTGCACAGGGTGTCTTCAAGGCAGCCTGGACGGAAACCGCCGGTACCCATTTGAAGGACCGCGTGGTGGAACGACACCCTCTTAAGTGGCGAAGCGGGTATATCGTCAGCACGCTGATATAGCGCTGTAAGAATGACGATGATGTCTGCTGCTGTCGCCTCAACCTTCAGGTACGACGAGTCGATCTCTAGGCCGAGTGTTGGCGTCAATTTCTGGAGGATCCACTAGCCAGACACCAGTCAGTAAAGTATACGGATAGTATAAGTATGACACGGGAAGAGTGGAGGTGTAGAGGAAGTAACCTCAATGACATGCAAGGGGATCCACCAATAAAAAAAAAAGGAGGGAAAAAATGATGTATTCGGTTCAGCTCCACATACCTTGACAATCGAATAGGCGGGTCCCTCCCGTTTTTCGCCTTCTTGCGCCCACTTCAGGAAGAGCCGGTTGGCCTCCTGGAGTTTATCATTCCTTCGCAGCGCGGCCCGCTCAGCACGGAGGACCTTGAAATCGGCCGCTGCGACGAGCCTCCGCCAAACCTCAATGACACTATAAGCGGAGTTGACCGTGCGGACCATAGCGCGCTCTTCAGGCCCCAGCACGACACGTTCCTTGTAGGAGTTTTCCACATATTTGTGTAGAAACCCCTGGACGATTGCCTGACCCCTTGGAGCTGACGGTTCCCGAGCGAAGTCCACCCAGAAGCGGCAGGGGTCGACATCAAGACGGCTTCACTCAGTTAGCACCAGTCGCGGGCTCGGAGGTGGGCCACATACACCCGGGGAGTACCATCAAATTCGCCATCTTTCTTTCTGGTAAGTGCACAGAATCTTTTCAAATGGTAGAAACCAGTAATACATCAGCACATTGTCCCAGACGTCGTGTCGAGCTTTAGTTCGCGTGAGGGGGGGAGGCCCGGGAAAGGTGAGGGGGAAGAGAAGACATACTCGGTCCATTCAGTCCATACTCTATCACGCTGGTTTCGCGTTTCCAAAGCGACGAAGGGCTGCTCGTTAGCCTCCTCCTCTATGGCGCTCTCAAAGTAAAGCTGAAGGAGCGTATTCACGCCTTCCTCGTCCAGCTCGGAGAAGCGTGACTGCTGTTGTACCGTCATGTTGAGCCGAGCAGTGCGTTAGGAGTAGGAAGCATGAGTAGAAAGATGAGAGAAAGGGAAATTCTGGGGGTTGAGCGGAAAGGGGGAAGGCCACGACGGCATGAGCGAGCCTGGCCAGCACCGGAGCCTCTTCGAGGGTCGGACACAGTTGGTTCGCGTCCCCGAACAGGGGACGGGATCCTGGCGCCAAAGATGCACCGCCATCGCGAATGCGCGGGGCGCGCGCTGGAGGACTTTGATGGGTGTGAACGAAGTAGAATGGGCGACGACTTCCGGCCTCCGTCGCCGGCGCCGTTTGGAGCCGTTACGGAGCCGGCCCCACTCCGGGAACGCGAACGGGTTCTCGGCCGGCAAAACTTCGGGCAAGGAGCTGGCCCGGGCCTGCTGAGTCATCAATTGCTGGCGTGCGAAAGGGAAGATTTTGCGACAGATTGAAATCGGGCTTGTTCGACGCCTTCGTCGTCCCAGAGGTCATCGCTCCGGCCCCATGCAAGAGCGTCAGGCGTGCTCAGGCTGGCCAGGGAAAGGTGGACTTGCATAAGCGAGTGCAAGGAGTAATCAGGAGGGAAACGAGGGTTGAGACCGGACAGACAATGGGACAGAAGAGAGGATAACCGTGAGTAGCCCTAACCCTAAGATATTGGCTTCCTTTCTTCTATTGTACAATCCAACCGATCAGCTATGCAACTCCTCGTCCTGGACCTTGGGAAACATCTCCATGAACTGCTGAGGATGCTGCGCGCCAACATCCTCGTACTTTTCAATGGTAATGTGAGGGCGCCCCGTATTCCCTCACTCTCTGCCTCCTGCACTTCGGCATCGACCTCCCCCCCGCCCTTTCCACTTTCCAGCCACTCCCGTACTCCCGCCTCTTCAATCCCTGCCTTGACGTCTGCCTCAACCAGCATTTCGTGGCAGGTAATTTTGCCAGTACTTTTAAAGTAACTCCGAAATAATCCCATCACGACCCGATTCTCCATCTCGGTCCCCTTCGTCTTGCCCAGCTGGAACAGCCGATGCGAGTCGCGGGCATTACCGATTCTTCCCGCGAATTGAAGAAGGTACCCTCCTGAGCGCCCATGTTGCATAGACGCTCCTGGAACTCGGTGCACGGTCCGCACCTAAGCGCTGCTGAGGCGGTCGAAAACGGGGATGCCCTCTGTGGGCAGCGACTAGACTCGTCCAGGTATAACGGGAACCAAGATATGGTAAAACTATCGCCTTTGCCGCCGGGGTATACCTTCCAGTGAAGCTCGATAACCTTGTCGAGCTTCTTTTTGCCAGTGTAGCACTGTCGGACGCTAGATTGGAGTGTTTCTAAACTTGAAAACTCGGGGGTATATATGTATCCAGGGACAGATGTTGTCCGTGACAATGGTGATGGTAAAGTCTGTCTTGTTGTTGGCGGGTTACCTTAGTCATCCATGTATATAGCGGTGGACTCGACTGACTCTCGTTGTGGTCTTGAGGAGGCCTGCACGTTCAAGTTGTTACTGAGATTGCGTATCTCAACTCCTGAAACAAAGATTGATGGTTGCAAAGCTTGCTTCCCGTGGGGACCTCTGCCGACAACAGCGTCTGTGTAAATGGGTGTGCAGAAGGTCTGAAAGAGAAAGGAGGAGCATAAGCACCTAGTGCTTGGGTTTGTAAAAGCTCTTTTAATGACACTGGACGCGTCGGACATTTCTGCTCTGCTCGCCTGAAGTTCCTTCGCCCCGAACAAAGATCGAGATCAATTACTCTCCGCACTCTGACCGGGACAAATCATTGCCTGTCTGCCACACTTCTTTATCTTACTCGAGGTTAGGTACCTATCAATCATATATTGGTTTTGTATTACCGCTAGTCGTGTTCGGTGGAGAACACAGGGAGTGGAAACCCACATCCCAGGAACAGCCAAGGCGTTTCTCCTCAACTGCTCCAACCCGACAGACTGTAGTGTTCAGTCACTTGGGTGAGCTCAAGAGTGTTGGGAACCTAGCCCGGGTGGAGACGTTCTGATGAGATGAGCGTCCATCTGAAAGTCTGTAACTGTCAACCACATGCTGGGTCTGGTTGTGTTAGAGTGGCATATGACAGGTATTTTACGAAAGCACAATCAACGGAAAGACGATTAGTTACATGGAACAGCCATATAAAACGCAAGATATAGAAAGAGAAATACCAGCAGTTACCTGCAATCATGAACAGGAAGGTAAGTATAAGCTGAGGAGAAGGAAGAAAGGAAGTGCAACAGAAATAAAGGTAACGTTAACAAAGTGTGTTTATTGTCGTGGCACATGGCGGCTCAGTTAGAAGAAGGGTAGGATAAATGAAACAAGGAGAGAAACGTAGGAAAATAACCAAACAAAAAAAAAAAGAAAGAAAGAAGGAATAGTAAAATAGGAGGCAAAGAAAGTAAGTTAACTATGAAGGAAACAGAAGTAATGTAAAAGCAACAAATAAAAGGATAAGAGGAGAAATTGAATCAAAGAATAAACAGGAGAAGAAGGAGAAAAGACGGTGAATACCTTACCATAACTATACCTTAGTCTTGTGCTTATTTCCTTCACAAGATCCGCGCTAACAAACCAGGGTCTGATGGTACCTTAACCAACTCACATGACCTAGGTTGCCCTAATCCAAGTTGACATCATGGCGGAGTTGGATTGGCCTGTGGGCTCCATCTTTGCAGGTACAGGATACCTGCCAGGTACTGAGAAAAACGCGTCTTTTTACTTGCAGCACGCTAAGATTGCTAGGGTTGTCGGAGGGGTTGTAGCACGGCGATCGACACAATGTTGATGCCTAGAGTGGAGTTTCGCCGACTGCTACCAGAACTTTGTCACTATTGGACAGTTCGTAGCGGAATCTCACCTGGAAGCAGACCCAAGCCAGGGCTAACCTGGAATAGAGGTTTTCTCACGCACCGCTGCAGTGTGAGCACGTTGTGGAACAGTGGAAGGGGAGTAGGGATTACTGACGACCCCGAGGTGAAGGGTGAACACAACCGCGGCATAGCTCAGATATGCCTGCTCCATGTCTAGGGCAAGGGGACATGTTCTTCGGATATTTGATGATGACCTCTCCCCCGCCATCATGCCCACTTCTCACCCCGTCAGGTTTCTTCAGACTATTGACCATCTAGCTCACCGCCGAACCGTAACACCATGCTCGCACTCAAGAGCATGACAGCGGTGCTGTCTGCGGCCGCTTACTTCGGCATCGTGCTCGCGTCGCCGGCCGGGAAGCCCTCCGTCAATGCATCAGCTCGGTTCGACCCACGACAGGCGGGGACCAGCTTCTGGTATGCCAACATCGACCACACCAGCGCCAACGTCCGAGGCTATGCGCCAGATCTTGATGGCGACTATGTGTACGAGGTGTATCGCGCCGTCAGTCCCGGCGATGGAGCCAGCATTCAGGCCGCCATCAACTCGGCGACCAACGGCAACACCCGGCACGGAAAGTGGTTTGCCAGCCAGCCACGGGTATGATACATTCGCGAGAATTTGACTTCAGCGTATTCTGAACCGGCCGTAGGTTGTCTACATCCCTCCCGGCGAGTACCTCATCAGCAAGACTATCTACATGAACACCGACACCATCATCATTGGAGATGCAAATACGGTACTTCGAGCAACCTAGACGACTGTTGAACATGCCCACTGACGGACCCGTGTGCATAGCCCCCTGTTCTGAAGGCAGCGCCAGGATTTCCCAGCGACGGCACCTTGTTCTCCGGCCAGGACCCGGCAACAGGCATCTCGGGTGAACTATCGTTTGCTGTAGCTCTCAAGAATCTCGTCCTCGACACCACCAACGTTGCCGGGAACGCACCCTTTGTAGCCCTCTATTGGGGCGTGGCACAAGCAGCCCACCTGCAAAACGTCAAGATCCGCATGCCCTACTCTGTCAACGGTGCTGGCCACACAGGCATCAGGCTGGGTCGGGGCTCTACGCTCGCCGTGTCGGATGTGCGCATTGAAAGGGGCCAGGTATTTAGATCCACCCTTGCTTGCGGATCCGACGAAGTATGCTGACCGCTTCAGAACGGCATCTGGTACAACGGCCATCAGCAGGCCGTTTTCAAGAGCATCTACTTCTTCCAGAACACAGTCGGCATGCTCATCGATGGCGGTCACACCATCAGCATCATCAACCCAACCTTCGACACTGTCGGGACCGGCGTCCTCAATACCGGCGGCTACCCCTGGATCGGACTCATCGACGCCAAATCCATCAACTCGGGCGTCACCTTCAAAACCACCACCTGGCCCAACTACTTGATCGAAAACCTCAGCAAAGATACCACCAGCGACGTGGCCCAGGGCCCAGGCACTTTCATCCTCCCCGGCCAATCGCACATCGCGCAATTCACCTACGCCAACACAGTCAACAGCAACCCCATCTACCAACCCCTCACCTCTTCCTTCCTCTCCCGTCCGCCCGCCCTCGCCCCAGGAGGCCGGTATCCGGTCCCACCAGCGCCCAGCTACGCCTCTCTCCCCGTCACCTCATTCCTCAACATCAAAGACCCGGGCCAGAACGGCGGCCGGCGCGTGCTGGGCGACAACACGGTCGACGAATCGGCCACGCTCAACGCCATCCTCCGCCTGGCCGCAGACCAAAACAAGATTGCCTACTTTCCCTTTGGCAAGTATCGCGTCGACTCGACGCTTCTCATCCCCGCCGGCAGCCGGATCGTGGGCGAGGCCTGGGCGACCATCGTTGGGTATGGGTCTTTCTTCAAAGACGAAAAGAACCCGAAGCCTGTCGTGCAGGTTGGTCTGCCTGGCGAGGTGGGCGTGGCGCAGATTCAGGATATGAGGTTTACTGTGGGGGATGTGCTCCCTGGCGCAATCATTCTGCAGTTCCATCTGGCGGGGGCCAACCCGGGTGATGTGGCGATTTGGAACAGCCTTGTAACGGTTGGCGGCACGCGTGGAGCCAAGCCGCTGACGGATGCGTGTCGGGATCCAGCGAACCAGTGCAAAGCTGCGTTTATGGGCATGCATCTGGCCAGGACGTCAAGCGTGTATGTGGAGAATGTGTGGAATTGGGTGGCGGATCATGTGGTGGAAGTGCCCCTTGACGGGGGGAGTAGTTTTGCGGCTGGGAGGGGAGTGTTGGTGGAGGCGACCAAGGGGACGTGGTTGCATGGTTTGGGATCGGAGCACTGGTGGTTGTACCAGCTGAACTTCAGGAAGGCGGAGAATGTGTTGGTCAGCCTGCTGCAGAGCGAGACCAACTATGATCAGGGGGACAACAACCTTATGGTGCTGCCTGCGCCGTGGACAGTCGATGAGGCGGGCTGGGGTGATCCGACGTTTTCCTGGTGCGGACAGGGGGACAAGAGGTGCAGGATGGGCCCGGCGAACTACTTCAATGGCGGCAACGGGATTCGCACGTATGCCTCTGCGAGCTGGGCGTTCTTCAGCGGGCCGGGCTATCAACAGTGCTCCGGGGACTGCCAGAGGCATATGCACTTTGTGAAGGAGACGCCGGCCAACCTTCAGGCGTTTGGGTTGTGCAGCAAAGACGCCTACGCAACCTTGAGACTGGCGGACGGGACTGAGGTAGTCACTGCCAATGGGTTTACGGGGTCGTGGGAAGGAGACGTTGGTCGCTACACTCCATAGTCAAGGTGGATCGGGTCAAATGGATTGAGTTTAGGTTATTTTGGCTGTTACATGTGCATTCCTGATCCAATTCCACATCTTCGAAGGAAAGTACAGGGCACATCAATTAACGGCTTCCTCGAGCGAGTCCGCATCACATCGCCATTCTCCCCCATATACACGCCGATGTTTGTAGCGAGATTTAAATTCTCGACAGGGAGACCGAGTACGTCGTTGTGGGTCGCACGTCAGAATTGGTAGTCGCCGTTCGCAGGTTGAATTCATAGGAAGGGACTTGGCGCCGGTACCCGTCGTGTACATGGGATAACAGGTTCCTGTATTTAGCACACCCGGTTGGTCAGAGCTGCCAC
Organism: Parathielavia appendiculata; assembly: GCF_033297405.1. Lineage (NCBI taxonomy): Eukaryota > Fungi > Ascomycota > Sordariomycetes > Sordariales > Chaetomiaceae > Parathielavia > Parathielavia appendiculata. The sequence goes on along the minus strand of NW_026944242.1, from coordinate 871 downwards.
CTTACCCAGTGTTCTTCGGCAGAATGGGTTTAACGAAGAGAACGGTCCTATGACACAACGGGCTGTTAATACCGTTTCCTGATAAGGATGAGTCCCGTCACCGGCCCGTCTTCGTTCCATGGTATGACGTTCCCTTACCTACCTAAGTAAGGTGACGTTACCTTAAGCATTCCCTCGTTCCCTTCGGCAAATTCAGTGCCCATTTCTACAATCCAACGCTGGTTTCTTCATTAGCGTGGCACATGCAGGCCCCTGTCAGCAAATGAAATAACTAGAGAGAACTAAGAGAGCAAGAATACCGTAATGGGAAAATGCACCAGGCGGGTATGATACTTCGCATTCCAGGGATACAATCTGCCGTTGATATGTCAACTAGCATTCCCACCGCAAGTAGCATTCCCAGCACAACTACCGTTCCAAGCGCTCCGCTCTCTGATTGGCTGGTATTTCTTTCGGTCATGCCCAATCCGGCTGGTCGATCAAACTGTGGCAATTGGCGCTACTGTAAGCCACTGTAAGCTACCTAAGCCACTGTTCGCGGACGATGACACAACTCACCATACCTTAACCCATGTGAACAACGCACAACTGCTGGACATGAAGACACAAAACGAGGAATTGAGTCTTTTCTTTTTCTTACTCTTCTTAGTAAGACATCATCTAACGCTAACGTTATTCTCAAACACGCATTATATACTGCCACTGGCATCAATCGGATGATACAAGCAGAAACCCGGCGGAGGGTGACACACACCGGAGTCGGCTCGATCATCCATCAGGAGGACCACATCAGTCATTCCAGTTTCTCGGCCCGCTCTCCTCCGAGCCCGCCAGCCGATTTGAAGCAGGATACCACTGGCTGCAGTCTGCG
>NW_026944241.1:224883-244438 GCF_033297405.1 Parathielavia appendiculata | reverse complement strand
GTCAGAACGCGAAGGGACTTTTATTCTGTTCTACAGGGAATCAGTCCCAAAGCTGCACGGCTAACGGGGAGGATCCTGGACTGGCTGATGGACTCGGGGAAACTGCCGATGTACGGTCTGGCCAGGAGGCTAGAGCTGGAGCTCGCGGTCTGATACCCTTTCCTTCGAAGGCCAAGAGGCCTTCCCACTTTGTATTTGCAGGATCGCACACTGATTGTTTCCTTGATTGTCGATATGGGTTTTTCACCCGGCCCACGAGGGCGCGGTTTTCCTGTATAGTAAGTTGTTGAAGGTCCGGCAAGCCCAAGGGCACAGCGGTGTAGGAATAATAATATTTGATTTATAAGGAGCCTTGGTCTATAGCTAGGACGTCCCCGCCGGTTTCCGGGTGGCGTACAACCATCAGCTGAATGTCCTCGTAACACAGCGCTTTTGAGCATCCTCAGCTCTCGTACTCTTGCGACATCATCTCTTCCAGCAGCCTAAAATGCTCATCTGTGACGAATCTCAAAGTCCCAACATCTGAAATGGACTCCTGAAGGTTATAATTGACAACGGGGGAGGTTCGGTGAAGCCAAAGGGTTCACAACAAGCAATGTCCAAAGGTACCGACATTCTTGCACTTGAGTTGCTTACTGGAGAACTCCCAGAGTCCTCCAGAACGAGTGACTATATACTTGGTAGAGAGTTCATGATCGCCCATGATCGCAGTCTACCAAGAGCTATCCTTGATCGCCTTGGGTAGCCAGCTACCCAAGTCTACCCTTGATCGCCCGGCCCCCACGGCTACCGTGTGGGCCTCGTGCGGTTCCTGCAGTTCTGTCTTGTGCCCCACTGGGCCTGTACATATGGTTGGTTCGTGACATCATCAGACCCCTTATCTTCGTCTCTAGGGAGACTCCCAATAGCGTGCCGGGGGAAGAGCTCCTCGAGACACCTATCCTTGCCGCTCTTTCTCTCGCCGTCCACAAACTCGGCCGGCTTGGCCCCCGTGAAGGCAAGGCCGAGGTAGCACCCTATCAGCTGGATACGGTGCCTCTCCCGAGAGAAGATGCCGGTGTCATACTTGATATTGAACGTCTATAGGACCAGCAAGGTATCTACATTTACAACGTCCTTTCCACGGGTGTATGGTGCTTGCAGGCCGTACCTCGGGACCGAATGGCATCATGCCACCTGCAAGACATATTAGCTACTACGTCGGTGTACGAGGGGCTGGGGATATACCTTTTTAACTTCTTTAATATCGTTCCTGTCGATATAGCGGCCTGTGATACTGGCATATAGCTGCTTGTACTGACGGAAGTACCCCTAGGACGAAGCCCACGACCCGATCCTGCTTGTTTAACATAGATATTCGAGAAAATCCATCGCCATCGCTCGGTTTGCTTTCTATATCACCTCTCGCCAGGTACCCGGTAGCTTGGCGAACTCGCAATATCTCGAGATTCATCAGCAAAGATAATCACGGAACAGGGAGGGAGGTGACCAATTTTCGCAGCAAGCCGGCGATGTTGATCTTGGTCTTATCGGCATAGTCGGGCGTAAGGAACTTAGTGTCCTCAAGCTGCTTTCGGAGAGCTGCACGCTGCTCGGCCGTATAAGCTGCTGGCCGTTTTGCAATTTGCTTCTCAACTTCTCGTTGGGTGGAGCGCCGGACGAAATGCGCATTGTAACGCAGGTCTTCCGTGAGCAGCTACGGCGGGCGACGTGCTGGCATGGCGATGGCGTTAAGTGCAGAAGGCAACGCCGCCGACTCTAATAACAACGGCCGACGAGGCGGGAATAACGGGAAGCGCTCGAGCGGCGCCATCTTATATATGTGTGGCTGCGCTGGGAAGCCAAAAACGAATACCAGGTAAAGCGGTTTCCTAGATTTCGGAAACGACTGCTTTCTCAAAACCAACTGCTTTGGACTGGGACGCTTATTGGAGGATGGTGTAGGTAGGGTCGTGGATTCTGCAGCCTGAATGGATTGGAGGGATGCAGCCTGGGGTGAGGCACCAAGTACCTGCCTGTGACCAAGCGCCCCGCACTGTCGAGACACCCGAAAATGACGGCCTTGCCCTGCCAAATTCGGCGACTAAAACAGCAAGTTCTATACTTAAGTTGTAAGTTCTCATCTGAGTGATAACTGTTGATACGTGGCTAAGATTTGGCGTTCTTTTGAAGTGGTAGGCATCTTAGATAGGTAGGAATATTGTCGCTGAGAGCAAAGGTGTCGCGTTTCATAGAAAGTGGGTCATTCACTGATATAGGTCACTCACTGATAATATACAGTACGTTAACCTTCCGATTTTATCATCGGGGGTCAACCAAGATGTGTTCAAACTCTTGTCTGCATTACTGCCAACGGAAACAACACCCCGATGCAGACTTGAACATGACCCAGGATTGATATTGGCATTACCGGTGTGGATCCCAATAACGGGACATGCAAAGAGCTGACTGAGCAGTGTGGAAACATCCTAATCAGCGTTGCCACTCTCGCATCTCCACTTTACATATTCAGAAATGGGCAGGGTTGAGCAGCGGTGACGTATCTTCGCCCAATCGCTTCTCGATCAGCTCATGGTGGAGTTTTACGACAGATGATTAGAAATGAGAGTGGAAAGGGCTCAGGGGCCAATTGCTGCTGCCTGTTGAATACCCGTCAATTGTTATATCGTTCTTACATCCGATTTGTGTCCTTATTCAGCGTCCTGGTCGCTTCTCCTTCGCTTTTGAGTTTCGCTGCGTCGGAGGACATGGTGTGAATATCTGGTTGAACAATAGCCGTCCGAATTAGCAGTTCGGCTGGCCTGGAACCCGTTGTCGATGGAAACCCCTGGTGCACCCGAAAACCCTCGGGAGAGGAGTATATAAGTGTCAGAACAACCCGTTCTCCCAGAGTTCTAGCCAGACAACTCCAATCAACTGTTCCAATCTCAAGTCAAGATGCAGCTCACCACCCTTACCTCCCTCGCTCTCTTGTCGCTTGGCGTGAGTGCCGGCACAGTCAACAAGCGGAACGGCGAGGGCGTCCACCTCGCCAACTGCTACCAGAACTCGCCGCTCGGCCAGGTTCCATTCTCCCAATTCATCTACTATGCAGATGATGCCCAAGCCAGCCAAAACGTCGTCCCCTCAAGCAACAATCAGTGCCGCGTAAACACCCCCGGACAAGGTGGCTTCAAGACGTGGGAGGGCTCTCTCATCAGTTGCTCGTTCCCGACCAACACCTACTTCACGTCCAACATCCAGAGCGGGGCTGGAAGCTACAGTATCGGGCAATATGCCGGGTATAAAATTCGTTTTCCGTTTAGGCTTTGACCACCTTTAACTAATTCGACGCGAATTTAGATCCGGCCAGAGCAGCTACCATAACTTCAACTGCTATCGCGACAACAACCACCAGCTGTACAACGATGGCACATACACCTGCTGGAGCGTTTACTACTGCCTTAACGTAAGTTTCTTCAAGTTGATGTTGGCACGACATGCTAATTGCTGGCAATAGGCTTGAGCAAGTTAACAAAGTACAACATCTCCCTCGCTGGAGGTGGCTTGTCTTGGTGGGAATTGTGAAACAACGGGTCAGGAATCAGGTATATAGGAATTAGATGGCTAAACTACCGCATACCGCATTGTTGAAGACACACATTCTGCAAATTCACCTTTACTTCAAAGACGTGCAGGGGGGCAGGTGGCTGATGGTGATCGACAACGCTGACGACACGCAGCTCGCCAGCTGGCCGGGAGGGTTTGGGCAGCACGTTCTGGAATGCGCGCACTGGTCTGTTCTCGCGACGACGAGGAACAAGGAGGTAGGGTCGAGGCTCACAAGGAGGGGACGGCTGATTGAAGTCAAGAAAATGGACGACAGCGAGTCGAAGGAGTTGCTCGAGAAGAAGTTCGAGGAAGACGGAATCGATTCCGACTTCTTGTCTGCACTTTCCTCTCGATTGGAGCGCCTGCCGCTCGCATTGGTTCAGGTCACCGCATACGTGCGGGGGAAGTCTGTATCAGTCCACAGATCCGGGAAGCAGCTGTACACTTTCCCAGCAGTGTGGGTATGCTCGCAGCATGTCCGGCAACAGTCTGTCCAGTCTCCGGAACACGGGCACATTCAGCGCCTGAGAAACCGTCGTGACATGGCACAGTTAACTGCCACCGCCCGTACCTGGCGATCAGCGCCGGGCGCAACATTCCTGTTTAGGCAAGTCTCGGTCCGTATGTCCGGGTGGAGACACACGGCAGAAGTGTGGGGACGGCGTGGCAGAGTGGGGAAGGACGGGCCGTGCCAAGATCTGGCGGCGACGGGGAAGTTGGTCTCGCAGTTGGCTGGAATCAACCCGCTCCCTATTTGAGCGTCCTACTTTCACATCAACGACGCAGACTGTCAGCGGTAACAACGAACAAAGAGCGTACATGTAAGTATAGAACCTTCAAGGTACAAAATCTTTCAAGAAATGAATCTCATGGGCCTAGATGATTTCTCCCGCATGGAACAAACAAACAACAAAACCTCCAGGCCCCCCACCCAACCTCTTCTACCTCTCCTAATGACCAACCGCCCGTCACCAACCTGCCTACCTACGTTACAAGTGGGCACACTACCCTACCCAACACACAACCTCTGGCCCACGCTAATATCACAATTCGCGTCCAAACCAGGATTCAACCCCCGGAATTGCCCCTCGGTCAGACCAAACTGCTCCCAGATCTTGGAGCACCAGTCGCCCGAAACGACAGTGTAGGTCGCCTTGCAGGCAGACGGCGCGGCGACGCAGAGCACCTGGCCGATGGCCAGGTCGCAGCTGGGGCTTAGCGAGGGGTTGAGCGCGCGGAAGGCTGACTCGGACAGGCCGAAGGCTTCCCAGATCTTGGCGCACCAGTCACCCGACTGGACGGTGTAGGTCTGTGTGCAGGCGGTGGGAGTGCTGCTTGGGGTGGGCGGCGGTGTCGTTGATGTTGCGGCCGTCGAGGAAGATGCAGGCGCGGTAGAACGGCACACGGGAGAGCTGGAGTCCCCTGGCATGTCTTCGTAGACACTGATACGCCATCCTCCACCACAGAGAACGTGCCCATCGCCGGAACACGGCGTACTACATTCCTCAGCGGGCGCTTGCTTGGTGGTATCGAGGCTATCACCGCACCAGCACTCCTCCCCATTCTCCACACCAAGGAACCGGTACCCATCACACAGCTGGGCGCACATAGTGGGGGTCATCTGCGCGCTAGTACCCTTCCCGACAGGCAGGAGCCGCGCATCGGCGTCGACATAGCAGTTCCTGAACTCCCAGCCACCACCCTCGTTGACCGGAGGGACCTCGTCGACTTCGTAGACGGTGATACGCCATCCGCCACCACAGAGAGCACCCCCATCGCCGGCACAGGGCGTGCTGCATTCCCCGCCAGTGGGTGCTTGCTTGGTCGCGTCGAGGCTGTCGCCGCACCAGCACTCTTCCCCGTTCTCCACGCCGAAATGCCGGTACCCGCAGCAGAGCTGGGCGCACGTGGAGGGAGTCATCTGCGAGCTAGCCCCCTTCCCGACGGGTAGGAGCCGAGTGTCGGCGTCGATATAGCAGTTACTATATTCCCAGCCCTGGACCTGCTTGACCTGAGGCCCAGCGGTCGTCGTGGGGGTGTTGCTGGTGCTGGTGGTGCTGGTGGTTGTGGTGGGAACGGAAGAGGAGGAGGGGCCCTGCACGCAGTAGGCGTCGCCCAGGAGGAGGTTGGAGCAGTCGGCCTTGAGGTCCGGGTTCCAGGCGACGAGCTGGGCCATGGTGATGCCGAGCGTGTTCTGCAGGAGGGCGCAGTTGTCGCCGGACACCACCACGTGCCACCTGTAGCACTGGGTTGTGGTGCCTGTCGGGGTTGGGGCTGGCGGCGCGACGGTTGTCGAGGTCGTCGGGTTGCTGCTGGGCACGTCGTTCCAGTCCACAGTCGGGTGGACGCAGTACCACAGGCCCGGGACGAGGTTGGTGCAGCCCGCGTCGATGGAAGGGTTGATCTCCTGGAAGAGGTCGACCGACACCTTAGCCGCGATGGAGACGCGCATGCACGTGTCGGCCGTCTGGACCTGGTAGTAGGCGCCGCATCGGTCGGTGGTCCCGAAGGGGGTGCTGCCGGGGGCTGGCACGATTGACTCGGCGTACTCTCCGAGGCTCCACGACGAGTTGGAGCCGGGAAGCGGGACGGGGGTGTAGCTGCCGTCGGGCGAAGTCACGCATACCACGGTGCCGTCGGGCCGGAGATTGCTGCAATCGTTGTTGATGGTGGGATTGAAGGCCCTGAACTGGGCAAACGAGATGTTGTACTGCGCGCTGAGGCTCCAGCAGTTGTCAGTCGGCCCCGTTTGTGCCGTGGTGCACGTCTTGGGCAGACATAGATTGAACTTAGAGCTGCTTTCGAGCGTCATCCTGGTGCAGTTCACACCGAGGTCATTGATGGAAGCCAGCGTGTCCTCCGCGACCGACTTTGCTAGGGCAATCGAGTGGCAGGTATCGCCGGCCTGGCTCATGTATGTATTGCCAGAAAGGCAAGTTCTGTTTGCGCCATCGGCCGTGTTGGGGAACGTCTCCTCTGGTGGAGGCTTGGGAGTGGTAGCAGCATCGACGTTACATCCTGCAGGTCGGCCGCATATTGTTAGCTCGACGTGTAAGTGAGATAGATGGGTCATCAGCGAACGTACGGGCAAAGATTTTGCGGTACGTTTCGACCATGGCCCCGTTGTAGCCAAGAAAGATGGAATTCTGGACTGTCCTCATGTTGTTGATTTGACAGTGGGAGCAGAGCACGGAATCAGGCAGATCCTCCAGCTTGGGGTTGCCGTTGGCAGCGTACTGCTCCTTCAGCCACTCTAACAGGGACGTGACATGTTAGCATTTCCGAGCGGAATCAACGCAGGACGCCGTCACATACGCGGGCAGTACTCCCCGGTGCTGGGATCCGTGTCACAGACCTGCATCCTCGCTGATTAGACCTTTTCTTTTCTCTTCCCCCTCGTAGACTCGCAGAGTACGCACCATGTTGAAGTAGTCGTAGATGATATCGCCTCTCCATGTGTTGGGATATGTGTCGAAGGCTCTAGACGCGCCACAGGCTGCCGTGACGGCGTCGTGGTACGCTACCAGTGACGACTTGCAGCTGGCGTCGCAGAGTCCCGAGCTAGCGCCGTTGAGAGAGACAACGTAGCCACTCGCCGCGAGCAGCTGCATCTGCGGGTCGCACGCCACCGTCTGGTTGAGGGCCGATGCACATTCGCTCGAGATGGGCTGGCTGTTACCAAACCCAACCTGAGCATCGACGGCGTTGCCAAAGCTGCCATCATTGCTGGTCCATGGGAAGAGGACAAGGTTCCCGCGGACCGCAACCAGAAGCGAGGAGCCGAGCAAGGCAAACGAGCGTAACATGATGACCTGAAAGCAGCTGCAGCGACGGACTCATCTGTCACCCGTCTGAACAACACCAAGGCTGGAGTGGGTGCTTGCCAATAAGTACCTGGGCCGAGACCTAGATTCGGCTCTGCGGGCCCCCGTGCCTCGAACGGCCCCTTGCTCAGCCTGGGCTGATCGGGCCCTTCTATGTACCTCTACTTGGGTACATTGTGTCCCAAGCGGGTGTTGAGGCGCCGACAAGCAGGTTGAGTTGCAGCAGGGATTTTGGAATTGATACTTGGATTACTGAACACAAAACTCCAAACCTCAGGTAGCTGTGGAGTGCATCTGCCAGGCACCAGTTTAAGATTCGCTAGCAACGCACGCTACCTGCCCAATAAAGGGGTTCTTCATCATCGCCGGAAATGAGGCTCTTGATACAGAGCGGCTTAGGTCCGGTCCTCCCGGAAGGTGTGCAGCTCAAGGAGGGTCGTGGGTAAGGCCCTGAGTAAGGACCACTCCACTGGCCATTATAAAATCATAGGCGAGTCAGCTGGCAGGGATACAATTCTCCTCGCTAAAAGGCGGATTACGCGCGTGTGGGGCGTCAGGGTAGCATTCAAGGGTGCGGCCGTTCAGGGGTACAAAGGGGTCGGGCCGCTGTAAGGTTGGATTGATGCGGGTAGAGTCTAGAAGCTGATCACTAATGGGCAGTTATGTAGAACATATGGACATGATCTAATTTGGCTGCCTGGAAATAGAGAAGCTAGACAAACCGGCGGGTCACGAAGGCGGCTATCCGGCACGAGGTACTGCCGAAGCTGTCGAGCCCCGGGCGCTCGACAATGCTGCCATGAATAAAAGCGTTGGGCTTGCCGGCTCAGAAGACTTGTCCTGACTCCCTTCTTGAGAGGCACCGTCGGAACGCCTTTCTTCCTTTTCACTCGCTTCAACGTCATGGCCAAATCTCGGATATGGCTGGCCGCGGCCAGGCCTGGCTTGGGGCTGTTCATGCTCCTGCTAGTAGCCGTCTTCGTTCTCCTTCCCGACACCGTCTCAGCCAAAGCACTGGCCGCTGCCGACGGACAGACGGGCGCTCCCGACTACACCTGCTCGCCGACCAAGCCTTGTGCCCTCGGGTGCTGCGGCAAGAATGGCATCTGCGGCATGGGCCCTGACTACTGCAGCGCAGAAAACTGCGTCAACTCGTGCGACGCCAAGTCAGAGTGCGATCCAGCGAACTGGGGCCCGCAGTATGCGGCCCATACCAACTGTCCGCTGAATGTACGTTCCAGACCATGACCTGAGCCTTAACCCTAAGTGAAACTGACGCTGTGAGAAATGCAGGTTTGTTGCTCCAAGTATGGCTTCTGCGGCACGACAGAGGAGTTTTGCGGCGGCACGCAGATCGCCAATCCTAGCTGCCCCGGCGGCAAGTCGGCGACGCGCCGGACCATCGGATACTACGAAGGTTGGGGCATTGGCCGAGCCTGCGATGCCATGCTTCCCGAGCAGATTCCGGTTGCGGCGTACACGCACATCAACTTCGCCTTCGCCATGATCGACCCCGTGAGCTTTGCCGTCGCCCCGATGAGCGCCGGCGACGTGGAGCTGTACTCGCGTGTGACGGGGCTCAAGTCCCTCTACCCAGACCTAGAGGTGAGAGAAAAATTGTAGCACTGGCTAAGTCGGCGCTGTTTTATGAACTTCTTGTTGATGTGCTCTCCCTCCCAGGTCTGGATCTCGATCGGAGGTTGGACCATGAACGACCCGGATCAGCCTACGGCCACGACCTTCTCGGATATCGCAGGCTCCACAGCCAACCAGCAGAAGTTCTTTGCCTCGCTGATTGCCTTCATGAGCCAATATGGCTTTGACGGTGTCGACATTGACTGGGAGTACCCCGTGGCCGAGGAGAGAAGCGGCCGGCCCGAAGACTACGAAAATTACCCCGTCTTCCTGCAGAACCTGAGAAACGCCTTCCAGGCCGCAGGCAAGAGCTGGGGGGTAACCATCACCATGCCCAGCTCGTTCTGGTACCTCCAGCACTTTGACATCGTCAAGCTCGAACCTGTCGTGGACTGGTTCAATATGATGGGTATTGCATCCCATTTTCATGCCACAACTTGGCACGCTCAGGATACGCTGACACGGATACTTTCCTTACCTTCCAGAGTACGACATTCACGGCACATGGGATTCCACGAGTGTTTGGACCGGCCGTGAGTTACATCTGTCCCCAGTGTAAGGCAAGGGAGCAGGCACTGACAGACATGGAACCAACACAGCCTACATCGCGGCCCATACCAATCTGACCGAGATCGACCAATCCATGAAGCTGCTCTGGCGCAACGGCATCAATCCCGCCAAGGTGGTTCTCGGTCTCGGCTTCTACGGCCGGAGTTACAAGCTGGCCGACCCGCAGTGCAACAAGCCCGGATGCACGTTCACCTCGGGGGCGCCCGGCGGACCCTGCACCGACTCGGTCGGCACTCTCTCGTACGGCGAGATCCAGCGGCTGATCCAGGCCGGCGCGACGCCGGTGCTGGACTCAGAGGCCGCCGTCCAGATGCTGACGTACGAGGGCGATAACTGGGTCTCGTACGACGACGAGACCACGCTCAGGATGAAGGTGGACTATGCGAATGAGAACTGCCTCGGTGGCACCATGGTTTGGGCCGCCTCGACCGACGACTCCAAGGGCTCGGCGGCGGCGGCGCTGAAGGCGGCCAGCGGCGGGACCCTGAGCCTGAGCACGCAGATGAACTTTGTCCTGGCGTCCGACAACCCCGGGCTGTGTTCGTGGACCCGGTGTGGCGGAAGCTGCCCCGCCGGTACCTCCATGGCGGCCTATGTCTTGGACGGCTGCCCGCAGCCCACGGCAAGCCCTTTCACCTACCGCCTCTTTTGCTGCCCGTCCAACGACATGCCAAAGTGCAAACAAAGCGCTGAAGACCTGTCCGGCAATGCCTGTAACGGGGGGAGCTGCCCGGCAGGGACCCAGCTTTTGACGACTACGCAGTTCATCCTCTTCCCGTACAATCTGTGTCCTGGTGGTGGCCACCTTAACTGTACGTGGTCTCCAGTGTGTGTCGATTGTGTTGTTCCTGAGACTGCGCTGACATCTCGCCTTTTTGATTTCTTTAGGGTGCTGTGACCGAAGCAAATCCGTAATCAACACGCTCGGCCAGTGTTCGTGGACCGACTGCGGCGGCAGCTGCCCGAGCGGCACTACCCAGCTGACGCAGACGCTCACCGGAGACGGCGGAGACTCGCCGTGTTCCAGCGGCCGGCGGAGCCTGTGCTGCCCGACCAGCGGAGGCAGCGGCTTCATCCCAAGCACCTGTGGCTGGTATCGCAATGCGTACCACGACACATGCACGCCGGGCTGCCCCTCAGGAAAGGTGCAGCTCGCCGTCGACTCGGCCGGCGCAAACTGCGCGCGCGGCTTTGGCTCCTTCTGCTGCGATCCACCCGTCAACTCGCTGGCCGGCCGCAGCGACCCGCAGGTGCAGGGCTTCAGGGCCCTTGTCCACGCCTTCGTAACCAACGGCGTATGTTCTCCGCTCGATCACCACGGCGTCACGCGCAAGAGGCAGTATGCCCCCTACAGTCACCCGACGAGCCACGACATGGCCATCAAGCTGGCGCCCCTCCTCTACGACTGGGATTGGTCTGAGAGCGAGAGAAAGTACATCACGCCGTTCCAGCAGACCTGGGACGACGAGGTCAAGGACAACGGCAGCCACTTCCCCAGCTTCGACTCGCTGGCCGACAGCCTGGCCAGCATCGACACGTCGACCAACAACGCGGTGGACTACCTCGACCGCAAGCTCTGCAACCAGAACGTCAAGGCCAGCTTTGATCCCATCGTGTGTTCCAAAACGACGTGCAGTGGCACCCGGGCCTGCCCCGTAAGATCCAAGAAACGCTGGATGGCGGACGTGCCGGACGACATCACCAACGTGTATTTTGACACGACGGGCGTGACGGCGGGGTCCGACTTCACCGATCCAGATGACGGCGCCGTCGACGCCACCCACTGGTGGCAGCAGGCCAAGAACCTGGATTGGTGGAAGGGTTCCAACCACGGCGTCGACCTCTTCAGCGGAGAGGAGATTGCCTCGTCCGCCTTTGTCGGTTTCTGGGACGATCCGGACCGGAACCTCGTCACAGGGGCCGGCCCGGTATGGGGATGCACGACCGTGGCGGTCGTGTCCAACTTCGGCGCGTGGACGGCGCATTTCTGGCAGAACTTCTTCGAGGACGACGCGTTGTTCCAGCAAAAGGTGCTCGACTTCCTCGGACCGGGAAACCCCGGCGAGCTCTATCCCGGGCTGAGCGATTACACTGCTCCCGGCGGGGCGTTTGACCTCGCCCACACCAGCTTCCTCGCCGTCGTCATCATGACCCCGCAGGCCTATCAGACGACACTGTTCGACGGCCTGACGAGGCCGCAGATTGTGCCGGGCTTCGGTCCGTTCTATCCGACGAGACTCGCGGCCATCCAGCAGAGGCTCGACGAGATTTTTGGAGTCGCCGACGGCACGCTAAACACGATTGTCCACACATATCGCTCGGACCAGCTGATCTGGAACTGGGAACCGACCATCACGCAGGACGCGGCCGGCACTCTGAATGTCCATTGGTCGTGGAGGTTGGATCGCTCTCCGCGCATGGTGACTGCTCCGTACACAGGCATGATGACCATCCAGCGGCGGGCGACCAACGTCCCCGGGCTGCGCCCAGCCGTCAAGATCTTTTGTGGAAATACACTCGAGTTCATCCACGAATGGTGAGGGGTCAACCTCGTCGTGCTCGGAGGCACACATCGGCTCGATAGGCAATCCCGCGGAGGGATGGTGAACGGCTATCGTATGTATCTTGTCCAAGCAATCCTATTCCACGTGCATCTGCCGCCGCATCCAGCGGTTTCCTACCTCGGAGACCACGGCATTTTGTTGCCTCAGGCGGCTCGCTCCACTCCAGCGTCCTTTTCCCTAAGGCACAGACTGATACGTATCTTTGTCTGCCGGCAGAAAAGCACCACCGTCTCGATTCCGTCTTCCAGGAAGCGTCCAGTTACGCTTGGAGCTTCGAAGCTGAATATACCCTTTGAAGCAATAGAATCGCAATCTGATGCCCTATCTACTGTATTTAGCGATTCTTTTACGTACGCCGATTCCCTTTTGCAGTCGTAGCTTTTTCTATGTTCTCGACTGGCTCTATTACTCTAACTCATTCCTATCACCTTTTCCTGTCAATCTCCCTTTGCTATTACCCGAGATTACGTTGCCCTGAATCACCGTGTAGGAGCCGACGCAAACCCACCGGCGAGGCCGTGACTAGTCCCTCCCTTCTCGGCCTCTCCAATCTTACTACTATTATGTGATTCCACGTGGAGATGCCGCTGTTTCAGGCAGGCAGCCGCCGGTACGATCGGCTGTCTTTCCACATTTGTGGGGCTGCCTTATAAGTAGCAAGTTCTACCTTAAGCAGCGCGCTTATATTGCTTAGAAGCTACGAGCAATCCCTCGTAGTATCCCTGTAAGCAGAGTGGGTATATGTGCTGGATTTGGCAGGTGGTCAGAGAGGGCAGTTCAGGGGTGGCTAATGGCTTAGCACCAGGATCGTCAGGATCAGGAACAGGTGATGGAGATCCAGAGACAACAGAAGATGGTAATCCTCAACGGTGGTGGTTCATGCAGTAGTGATGCTGGATGTGTGATAGGCTCTAGTGGGCAGGGCTGTAACCCCTGCACCAGATGTGGGGCAACCCGGTCTGCCAAGGATGCGGGGCACCACCCACAACAACAGGCGGGTAACTTTTTGTAATGCAGAACTTGCTGGCACGAGCGCTTAGAGTGGCCCCTTCGGGGAATAGCTGAAAATAATCTGGAGGAATGGACCACTGAGAGATCGATGCATCACGCCACAAACCAGCCCCAAACACGGGAGGCCCGTGGGAAAATACCACAGTTGCCATGGCGCGCCCCATAGTGGGGTCCAGCGCTGCTGGGCCGCTGCAAAGGCCAGACCACTTAAGCTAGCGGAACGCCAAGAAGTCGGAATGAGGGGTTTCGCGATCCAGAACCGGGCGTCGGTTCTCCCCTGTTGGTGCTGTCCGTTTGACGAAAACGATGAACCCGGCTGTGCCGCAGAAACGTTCAGGCTGAGTTACGCTGCAAGTGCGGCACAGTAATAGCCAATCGAGCACTGGCATCGCGTATCCATGCGGCTCGGGGGGGGATGACGAGCTGAGACCGCCCGCGTGTTGTTCCTGGGAATGCGGCTGTTGGTCGCCGTCGACGTGTCGGCGTCGGGCAAGGCCACGGGCTGCCATCGCCGCCGAAGTCAATCCCAGGACGTCAGGGCTGAGGCTCTTCTTCTCTAGTTGCGAACGCCTCCGGTGGTCACCGCTCCTGGAACCGGAGCGAAAACATACACCAGGGATTTGCTGGTCATCACCTCAGCTTGTCTTTTCAGGGAAGGGGAGTCAAAATACAGGGGGGTTCAGGGTCGAGGAGTGAGCGCTTTTTGTCCTGTTCGCGTCGTACGATTTACAGTAACTAACGGCAGAGCCCGCAGAACCGTCAGCTTCAGCCTTGCACTGTAAACACGTTAGCCGCTGTCTCGAATGGGCGAGGCGCCCAGCTCGCCCGCTGGGAGATTTGGATGGCTGAGCTCGAACAGCGCGGCGACCTGGCGGGTAGAGGCTGACAGGGGCAGCTGACCAGAGTTGCAGCTATCGCCAAACATTACCAACATCTTCGTCGGACACAAGATGGTTCCTCTCAATCGATCCCAGAGGTTGAAACGTACTGTTTCCCTGGGAGCTACAAGAAACGCGACAAAGAAGTTCGGTGGCGCAAGACGACCAGGCACCTTGGCGGCAAGCAAGATGGTAAGCTGGCCGGCCTCCTACTCTGTCACATCCGACAACCTCAATCGCAGGGTTCTTCGAAACATTGCAGCAGGATACCTGAACTGAATCATGCCCTCAACAGGCGAGTCCCGGCAACGATACTGCCGAGCCCTGGAAGGACTATCCATCGAGCCTCGAGAATACCGACCTTTCGCTCGAGTTCATGCCGGGCTGCGTCGAGCGCCTCGAGCGTGTTTCAGTAATCGCTGCGTCCCTAATGAGAGCTATACTGAGTTGTTAGAGTTCGGGGATTTCTAAGGCAATCGAGGTGGATGGCACCGGGCCTATGAACGGCGACGATGGGAAGATGGCGGCCCTGTCTTTGCAGTAAGGGTCCCCCTTCTCTCCTCTTGCCCCGAAACGCCACAGCAAGCAGGAAAGCTCTGGGGATTCCTGTGGAACGAAACACGAGAGAGAGAGAGGGGAGAGATAGAGAGAAAAAAAAGGAAACTAATAAGGAAACATTACAGTATCGTCCCGCATTGCACGGGCAACGACAACTCCAGGAAGAACAAGTTCAGCATCACGCCTGACGACTTGAAGAGGCTTCTTTACGACCTGCAGGTATCACCGTGTATGCTTTACGGACTCTTCCAACCCGTGCCGGGTGTCAGTCCGAAGATACAGTCAGAGGCTTACACCAGGTTGCAGAGGCTGGCGTCCAACTAAGGTTCAAACTCACCAGGTCAGGGCTCTATGCTTACTGGGTGCCTTACAGTAGAGAACGGGGGAACCAAGAGCAGTCGCCATTTGACAACAGTACCCACTAACTTGAAAGTTGCGTTTTGAGTTTGCCGTTCGCCAATTGACCGTGACTGGAACAGCTCCAACGACGAGGCCAGGCTCTCAGCCTGGTCTAGATCATCACCACGGGCATCGACACCGCCATCTTGCCGTAGGAGAGATGGCGAAATGTTCGCCTATAGGCCGGTCATGTACGTGACGATCCTTCCTGGCCTCGACGCGATCCTCGCCATCGTAGGCCTCGTCGTCTGCGTCCTCTGGATGATCCTCAGCATCATAAAACAACAAGACAACCCTCGCCGTCATTCACCCCAGGTCTGCACCGTCACTGCCCAAAACAACTCGGGCGCCAATATCACCCGCACCGCGGTCCGGGTCACCATCCGGGGAGGCGCTGTTGTTTAATGTTGGGAGGCGGGGAGGGATGGCCTGTTGTGTGCAACTCGAGCTCAACCAAGGGGTGGATCCGGCGGGCCAGCGACCAAAACACCGAAAAATGAACATACAACACCAAGGATTTGCTGGTCGTCACCGACCCAACTACTAGTTTGGCCCTTACTAGCTTATTTCAGGGAGAGCGGACGGGATCCCAAGTTCTCTAGCAGGTATGGTCGTATGTGGTGGTTGGGTGCTGTTGTGGAGTTGAAATGGTAGAGCACAGACGGAGTTGCAATACCAAAAATCAACATTGGCGCAGGCAGCATAGGAGAGCACGACTGCGTGTACGCCAGACGCGAGCAAAGGAAGCAGGTAGAGCATTGACGGCCGCATCTATGATAAATGCCGGAGTAGGTAGTTAGTCAGTGAGGATAGGTAGGTAACGTTGACGGTCACTTATGCTTTTTCGTCTGGCATGACCTCAGGGCAAAACGTTTATTATACTCCCAATGGCGCATAAGGCGCGGGGTAGGAGGGTGTTGATGCCCAATTTGCCCGCCACGTGCTAATGTGTGAGCATTGTGATTGATGAAAGCGGTTACACCAGTACCGGCCAAACCGCAGCTCGCCAGTGTCACAAGCAACCGGCCAGCCAATAATTAGGTAGTGGGTAGGTAGCCGCTATGGGTTGGCCGTCAACGGAGCTGTGCTGTTGCCGGTCGAGATTCGGCAACTGCCTTACCACAGTAACATCATTTTCTGAAAGGTTGGGATCCGCTCAGTCCTTTACTAACGTACTCTTGATACACGACCAGAGTATCATAAGCGGCGTCGCCGTAGTCATTGTTATAGATCGGCTCGCTGCGAGAGCGTTGACAATAGGGAGCGAGTGGCATTTTCACGGGTCTTCGCAGGTACAGTACTTGACCATTTAGCCTCCCGCACACGGCTGCAGCTACTTTCTAAAGCCCAACGGTTGCAAGCAGCCCTCAGCCCGTTCCTCCAGGTTCCTTTGGCGGGCCGCTTGCGGCACGGTCCCCCTGTAGCTTGCTACTAATCGGGATATAATATCCCATATCTGGGAGTCTGGCAACAGAAAAGCAGTTTCCCTAGAGACGGCTCCCTGCTTGCAGGACAACACCGGGGTCAAGCCCCCAGACCCCTGGCAGTGCCTGACAGCGACAGTGCTACAGAAGATTGCCGGAATGCCCACAGGTTTTAGAGCCAACCAGATTACAGCGAAGACTAACCAGCCGGTGTCAGTGCCATATGCTGTCCTTCGCCGTTGAAGCCGGGGGTCTGAGACAGCGCCACTCTGTCCCGCGAAGCCTCACGCACTCTCCCTTCCCAAACCTTTGTGAGCTTACCGTCATAGTACGCCCACAACCTAGGGAGGAGATGGACATCTTGGACACAATAACGCCTGATTTCCGCATGGAGAGGCCGCTCATTAAAAACCTGGTAACTTACCCCACGCTCAGGCGCAAAAAGCCTGGTGCCTCGCTCCTTGGTGGCCAGCCAGGAACTCTTCTCCGTTTCGCTCAGAGAGACATAGCGCTCGATGCACCGGGCCAGCCCGCGGACGAACCTCCGCGGGAACGTGCGCGTGGCGAGCTCCATCAGTTGCAGGTTTTGGACGCCGGCGAGACGGATCTGGAAGTGGCTGAACAGCGCATCTGAGTCGCGTCGGACATCGAAGAAGACCTTGGGGACGGTCTCTGACTCCAGGAAGTCCTTGAAGGTACGACCTGTGGCCGAACTGGGGGCGCAGAACGCCTTTTCACCGAGGATGTGGATGTCGACGAGGTATGCCTCGCGACGGGGCAGAACGTAGATTTGAAGAATGGATATAGTGCCATGTCTGGAAAGTTTTGACTCCCTCGAGGTCGATGTAGAGCGAGGGCGGCGTAGTGGGCTGGCCTTCAAGGATATCCACGAGGGCGGACATGGCCGTAGCGGTGTCGGTGAGATCGCCGGAATCCGGTGTGTCGGTATTCATGTTTTCCGTGGGTATTAGCAGGTTTAGCTCGTTGTTCAGATCCTGGACAGAGGCAGAAGTCGATATGTTTCCTGGCCCCAAACGTTAGTGACGGGTTGCCAGTCTGATGAGTAGGTACGGCTAACATACGTGTGAGGAATGCTCCCGAGGATTGTCGCTAAGTGTAGGCAGGTCTCAATAGAATAAAGGGCACGAAGACGGACGCGGTGGAGATCTCTAGTGGGAGGGCATTGCAAGTTGCATTTTGCAACAGTCAAGCTCGTTGTCACAGAGGCCGGTTAGGATATATCGACCGCATTCTCCTCGATTCGAGACGTGGAGTCTTAATCTTCTAACCCATGGAATGTTGCAGCACCGGTGTGTCTCATGTCCGTTTGTCACGGCAGCAACCCGCTGACGCCAATAGGAATAGTACTAATAGGCTAAGCAGCACGGTGTAACAAACGGACAAGCCGACCAATCGACGGCTTCCGCTGATGCAGCAACGCCGAGGCAGAAAAGCCATGATATCGACGACTGTTTCATAGCGCCCTTGGGCAACCAAGGCCGAAATCCACCCGTTTTGCCGACAAACGCATCCAGCGAATACGGAACTTCCCTGTTCCCGTCGGCTGGACGCGCAAGTTTGGCTGCGGTGTCCAGCCAGATCGGCGACCCCAGCGACTAAAATGGCCAGGATTCCCTCAACGACAACAGTGTTGGCAGCAAGCCGGTGTATCGCGGCCCAAGGCTAACAGGTTGGTGTCATCTACGTATCCGATGGTTATAAGCCCTGTATACACCCCAAGACGGTGGTATAGAGGGAAACTGAAGAAAATTCAAATCTAAGCGTATCTCTCCATTGAGCATGATCGTAGCATTATGGGAGCAAATTCATTTAGTTTCTGAAAACCTGTTTTACGGCGTGAAAGAGTATCGTTCTACTAGGTTACATGCCAGTTGACAAGTCAAGGCACGAAAATGTCTGGGTTGTCCTGAAACGACAGGAGGCAATACCATAAGTCCAGGCCGACTTGGAGCTTAGCATACAAAGAGACAAGGTCATCGATCCTGACGCGCTTTCTCAGATCCCACATCTCATCCTCCTCCGCCTCTCTCTTATCCTCGCAAAACCTGTATACACCTTCTCGATCCCTCTTAATTTCCCACAAAACCACATTGCCCGGCATCACCACCGTGCAAAAGTACCCGCTCTTTTCCCTTGCCTTCGCATCGTCTACCACGCTCTCCAAGCTCTCCTCATCGACGTGCAAAAAAGAACTCGTGCCTCGGCGAGCCGCCCATGAACAACGGAACCACACTGCCCGCCAGCTTCTCCCCGCCCAAGCCCCGCTGCAACCAATCGACGAACCGACGGCTCGTCTCGGCGATATCGGCGCCGTCGAGCCCAGCCGCGTCCTCGAAGACGGTCCAACGCATACGTGCATAGACGTCCATGAGCCCGGCCTGCTCAAAGCGCTCCCGGGCGTGCCCCTGGACGCGGGCAAGGAACTTTTCCCAGTTCTCCTGCGAGCGGTAGGTGCAGCGGAATAGGACGAAGCCCCAGCAGAAGAGTCTATGTAGCTCGAGGGCGTCCTTGATGGTGTGGGCATCGCCGGGTGGGTTGCAGGCTAGAGTGCGTAAGTGCTTGGGAAAAGCTTGGTGAGCCGTTTTAGCCTCCGCGTTTTGTATGGCGGCGGCTGGCAACGGAGCTTGGGGTTCGGGGGTCCGGATTTGTTGAGAAGAAGGCGGGAGATTGCGCTTTGCGCTTGGAGAGGAGAGGGTTGCCGTTGGAAAAAGGAGTTGGCAAGGGGAAGAAGGCGACGAATTGGATGTACCCGCGCTAGGACCGCACGCGGTAAAATCAAAGCCATCATATCATGTATTAATGGCTCAAATGAAGCGTGTCGGTTAAGGTCTGGCCTCGAGTTCACGGGTATTCAGCATTCCGCTCTGGCGATTCAGTCAATAGAAAATCCCATGGGTTCAGATACTATAGGTAAGCCAACACCCCTCCTTTTTACGGCTCCCAATACCCCTTCTTCTTGACAAACCCCCCCACCCTCTGTACATCACATGATAAAGCGAGCGGCGCGGATAAGCGCGGTAACAGTTCTTTTGCTCTAAGCGCACGGCGACCATTGTGGTAAACGGGTTCACGTCGGAACG
>NW_026944241.1:221647-223118 GCF_033297405.1 Parathielavia appendiculata | reverse complement strand
TACGCAATGGCGACAGGGAGATTGGATCTTGACGAGGAACAACGAAGATTGGGACAATCACAGTAGCGGAACTCCACTAACACTACACAGCCTCAGCCAGCAGATCCCGCTTTGGCTGCTGAAGATAGGACGCTGAACACTTGGAGAACGCAGCCTCCAAGTCGATCTGCTAAACTAAGTCAAGAGGCAACAGGTGGCGTGAGAAAAGGGGAGAGAGTAGAGGGCTTGTACGAGTTGATGGTTGAACGTCAAGGAATTGGATGTAGTTAGCGTGCCAAGGCCCTTTAGGCTTCGCGCCTCCGGGCGAAATAAATTCCATCCATCAACCCCCCCCCCCGTGCCTTGCATCCAACTGAAGCATCCACTCCGCACCGCAGGGCACCCTCCGATGCACCCAAAACTCGAAGTGACCTCTTAAGGGCTAATCTCAAATCATGGCCGGCTCAGAACGAGGCCATAGATGAAGGGGCACTCCGAGGCTATGAGAAGGCGCTGGGCTGTGAGCGCGTTAACTTGTGTATCTCAACCCTCAATTAAATCCCAGATCTCGTCATCCTGTGCCTATCAGATGTAATGTTTCTGTCACGGGGAGCAGGCAAGCAGGGCAGACAGAACTCGTGGTGGTATTGCCTGTGTGTGATGGTGCGGAGGAAAGGCGGTGGTGGGCCGATTGAAAGATGGAGAGGCACCCAGAAGTACCGAACAGAACATCCGACCACGTGAACATGCACGGTGTAAGCGCCAAGAGCTAAGACGGAGGCCTCAGACGATTAAACAGGGAGTACACCTCCCCCGAGGTGAAACAGCGAGTAAGGATAGCTGTTATATATCAGCAAATGCGACGAGTCTAATCAGCTAAAGGCCTTAGATACAATCGAACATTATACCGGTAGAACTCCCCGCTATTTTTCTTCTTAGAGATACTAGCCAATGTAAGGTCACACATCCTCAATACCTACCAGTAACATTGGATTCTGATTTCGTCCTATACGAACCCCTGACCGTTCCTTCCTCGTCTGGGTTTTTCCTCTTTCCTATGCAGGAACCGTCTGAGCTTATCTGGCGCCGGCGGGTAACCGCCTGTTCCATCTCCGTGGTGATCCTGAGTCTCGTTTATATCATGGGCGTCGCTGAGACCTTTTCGCGACGACTCCAAACCGAGCCGAATCGGCTCCTCACAAATCAAATAATAACCCATATTTGATTTGGTTGGCTTGGCACGCCCCAGTATTTGATTTATTTGGCTGGGTTGCATATTTATTTGGATATTTGCCAAATAAGTCAAATACCTATACATAACCCTAACCCGGGACAACACCCGCTCTTTTCAGGGGCTGGCATCTGCACTCGCACCCACACCCGCTCCCGCACCCAGGTGTTGGAAAGTCGTGGCACTGGAACTTCGGACGCTGAGCTGCAAGTGCCCTGCTGTTGGATGCATGGCTGCCCAACTGAGCGTCAGGCAACGTGA
>NW_026944241.1:182260-219772 GCF_033297405.1 Parathielavia appendiculata | reverse complement strand
AAACGGCTGAGGATGGCGGCGATACATGTGTCATTCGAGGCAATGTTGTCGCATTGAAAGTAACCAAGATGCTGGTCTATTTCGAAGTCCTCGATGACGGTCAGAATCTCTGTTGCTTGCGCATCGCCAGAGTGGCTCACTGATGATGGATGGATGGAATTTATTTCGCCCGGAGGCACGAAGCCTAAAGGGCCTTGGCACGCTAACTACATCCCATTCGTTGACGCTCAACCATCAACTCGTACAAGCCCTCTACTCTCTCCCCTTTTCTCACACCACCTGTTGCCTCTTGACTTAGTTTAGCAGATCGACTTGGAGGCTGCGTTCTCCAAGTGTTCAGCGTCCTATCTTCAGCAGCTAAAGCGGGATCTGCTGGCTGAGGCTGTGTAGTGTTAGTGGAGTTCCGCTACTGTGATTGTTTCCCTCGCTCGGCCTCACTGATGATACTCCGTACAGATTACAACGGTCCTGAATGCGCAGGTAGGTGCGTGGATGGATGCGCGGGCGGTGTGGGCTGGCAATTTCTTGGCAAATAAGTCAAATAAGCCAAATAAAGCTTGGCAAATATGGCCCTTTATTTGCCAAATATAGTGCCGTATTTGGTTTGGCTTATTTGCCAAGCATTTGATTTGGTTGCCAAATATTTGATTTGTGAGGAGCCTTGGAGCCGATGGAGCCTGTTGTCTACTATGATTTTGCCATCATCCTCGACATCATTCGGCTCGTTCACGCCGTGCTTGTCGATGTCATCATCATCATTTCTTGTCATTGCCCGGTTTACGAAGTGGGATCTTGGGAATTTAACATCCGCTGTTGGCGTTTACGCTACTTTGCTTTGAGTCGAGCAGATGTGGAAGGAAGCCTAGGCTGTTCCGTTCAGAAGCGCAAAGTGTTTAGGAAGACGCCGCAAGCAAGGCAAGCCGAGATTCAAGCAGTAAACACCCGCTGATACCCGTCAAGTGCAAATTTTCTGGTTTCGCGGTTCATGCCACTTCTTGATTTTCGGTGATCAAAGAAGCCGCCGCTCGGCCCAGGCTCTGGGGCGCCTTGTTCTTGGAAATCGGTGCGTAAGATCGGCCACACCTTCAGCTTTTAACGCGCCACACCAAATGGTGGCACCTGACTCAGCCATAATTCTGACTTTCGGCCCTAGCATTGACATTTTCTGAAAGCCCACACCAAATATTCGAATCCAACCCACTTGAGGAACTTCAAGACATCGACACTGACTCGGAATCCTCGACAACACCGTCAAAATGCCGGTACGTATGGGCGTTCTTCCAGACTCTGCCCGGCCGGTTCTCCCCCCAAGTCTCTCTCAGATGGCAATGGATTCCTTGCTCATGATGGCTCAGATAGGTAGGTACCTTCTAGTAGGGCCCCGCTGCTTGTGTTCCCTCTTAAAGCTACCCAACGACTACCGACCGGACTCTTCACTCCGCACCGCGGCGACATTCATTGAGCAGCCGTTGGTGATGGTGGTCCAGTACTAGCAGTATGAAGGCTGAAGATACAATCTACCCATCATTGAACGGTGAAAGTCGTGACGGTTCATCGTAATCTTTTCATGATCGTTCTCTCATACATACAGGCGACAAGTCCTCCTCGAACATGCGTACGCCGGATGGGTTTTTGATTTAAAACAGTCCTGTTTGATGAACAGGAGATAATCGTACATTCCCCCGTGCCTGCTGGATTACCTGCTCACAGATCCTGTCCTTGGACATTTGTGCGGCATCGTGCGTGGCTGCGCTTCGCCCTGGTGATGAGCGCCGGGTGCGACATTCCGGTTTAGGCAAGTCTCGATCGGTAGCTCCGGGTGGAGGCACAGGCGGGGTTCGGGGCCGCGGCGCGCCAAGAGAGGTGTCATCGGGCCACAGCACCCGTGATGACATCTGCATTGTTGTTCTGTTATCAGGGAAGCGATAGGTTGTTGCTAAGCGACGACGGGTCCTCGACTTGTAGGAGACGCGACGATTGTTCTTTAACCATGTGCCGATGATAGAGGACCTGCTGTGTATTGTGGTATTCAACCGGTCATCGGATTGTGAGCTCGATATTCCAATATCCGGTTGTCTGCCTAGGCGGCTGACCGCATCGGGTACTACTCGTGGTCCAGGAAGAGTAGCCAATGTGAGGGAGGATTGTTGAGAGCGATTCCTATTACTCGAAAAGTGCAATCAACCTTGACACTCTCCCCGACTCAATGCAATCCCCGCGGCGGGAGCAGAAACCCGCCCAGTAAACAGAGAACAGAAGACGAATTCCATGCCTAAGAGACTCATGGCGCACATCAATCTCAGAAGTTTCCCTTGAGTCGTATCAGCCAGGCTTCGTAAGTAACCAGGACAGGTTCACTTTCGTAGCACCTCGCTGGAATCTGCGGGGTTGGGTTTTCCGGGCCGCTCGGTTCAGGTAGGAGAGGATGAGCTCGATTCCTGAACAACAATGATGAATTTGCAGCGCCCGAGCACCCGCAAAATATAGCCGAACGCACTCCCTTCAAGACACCCAGAACACTCTCCTGTTAAAAACCCCTCATTCCTGGGGAAGAATGTTCCTGAGACCAATTTCTTGATGAAAAGGTCCTTCCCCGCCGTCTTCCATGCAGCTCGCGACATCCGCCTGCGTCGCTAGCGTGCCTCGAGATCACGGACTTGCCGGGTTTGGCATTAGGCACTCGCATGGTGCACGCACCAGTGGAACGCTAAACGGCTTGGCCTCGTGACGTGCCCTGTCCGTCCCACAATTCCAAAGGCCCGAGCTCCCATTACTGGTCAATGCTTTCTGCAAAACTTGCGGGCTTATCTGCGATCGCCAGGGGAAATCAGCAAGGGAAAACACACCCGGCAGCCGAGTCGCTGTTCCAGGCGAAAATGCACCAACGAATCCAGCACTTCGGGCACAATGGCTTGTTGGGTAATTGAGGTGGAGCTCACGCCATCAATCAGCCAACCGGGAGACAAGCAGACCATTGACTTGTGCCCAGGGTTCTTCATCGGGTCCACCCCCCACGAAAGCTTCAGGTCTCGGTGCCTCCCGTTTCGTTACTCGAAATCCCTCTCTCCTACTCCAACCTCCCGGGTCAGCCCACGATCTCCCAGATAAACTGGGCCAGACACGCACATTGTCACTCTTTGCCTCTTTCTCTTCGTCCAATCCTTATGCAAAATCTCAAATCTGCTGCGTGCCGGCAAACACATACCCACTGACGCAAAAGGCCTGCTGTGACCACGACGATCACTGATACCCAGCAAATCGGATACATCAGACGACGACCTAGACAGCGCACCATCGCCGCGGACCCGGAAGCCCAGCGACATTCCCATCGCTCCGTCAAACCTTCAACATTCCCTAAATCACGTTTGCTGGACAAATCAAGCCGCTCGCAGCGTTCGATAGATTCTCGCCATCAGAACCTCGCCACCACACATCCAGACACTACCGACCACCATGGGACTCAATATAATTGACCGCATCCAAGCCAAGATCGAGCTCTTTCGCCTCGAGCAGCGCTACACGCGAAGGCGCCACCGCCGCTCGACTTTCGTGTCCAACGCAATCTACGTCGACGGCGAGTACATCTACCAATCGCCCAACGCGACGGGCTCGTCGGCAAACACGAGCCGGACCGCCAGCACACAGAACACGACCGCGACCTCGAGTTCCCCTAGTTCGACGGCCGAGTACACAGCGAGCGCGACCGCGAGCAAGCAGCAGAAGAGGCTGAACAGGTGGTCGTCGATGCCTGGGTTCGGGTCGAACTCGAAGCCGGACGGCATGCAGGGTCGGGATATGCCGGCAGTGAGGGAGGAGGGGCAGTGGAGGGAGAGGGTCAGTTTTCATGACGAGAGGGGATATTGATGATTGAAGAGAAGGACTTGGTGTATGGCTTGGTGCTTGGATGGTTTGGGGACGGTACGAATGGGCTCTTCCTGTCGAGGTGCTGAGGAACTGCTTCCCGCGGAAGGTGGATTGCTGAAGCAACAGGTGTTTGTGAGACGCGTCGTTGGGTGTTCTCTGCCCGAGGTGGTGTCAGGGTCACACTGCGACGCATGGAGGATTCTCACTGGTAGTTTTGTGCCTCTACCGCTCGCCGCCGTTCATCCTCCTCGAACACGCACTCCTGCACTACCCATGATTGTCGGTCGGACGATCCTGCACGATGATAAAAGTCGTTGCTCGCTCATCGGCTGGGCTTGGCATTTCATGTGCATCTACGACGACAGGTCCGGTCACGAATGCGGATACCTTGATCTGCCGCTCTTTTCACGACACTTCAGAAGCTATTTTCCTGCATGGTTACCATATTATGCCACGACGAAGGGATGGTCTCTTGTTGAGGTTAATTGCACGCCGGCATGGTTCGTTAATGGAGACGACCCTGCCCGGCGATTGTATTTACATCTGGAGCTGGATGCTGTCTGCGCCAAAGCAGGACGAACGGTGACGCCGGCTCCAACGCATTTCATGTACATATTGGCTAATGACGACCCCCCCCCCGTTTTTGTCGTTTGGTCTTGAATACGCACGGGAGTCCTGTCCTCGTGATCCCAAGCCGCTGGCCTCATGCGTCGCGCCACAAAGACACAGCAGCCACCCGCAAGGACACGCCGAACCCTGCGCCAACAGCATTCCCATCACCATCACCCAATGATCAACATGGCGCTGCAGCTTCCCACTTTGTCCTAATGCATCGTAGTTTGGTATCAACGGAACGAGCGAATGTTACAGACGACGCTGACAAAAGAAAGGCTACACAGCGAATCGCACAGCAACGCAAGCGGTCAACGAACTTTTGGCCCGGCTGCCAACAATAACGAAAGTCCACTTCCAAAGCCCGGCGACCACACGCCACTCGATGTCCCCGTCTTTCTCCCACTGGCTCTACATCGGGCCCTGGCCGGGGAGATGATCCAGCCCTGCCACGCAACCGGTCAGTCATCACCATCAACCTCGACACGGGAGAGGAACTCAAGGACACTTACACCCATCCAAATCCTCCCTCACCTGGTTCTTGACGGCGCAGGCATTCATGGCGGCCACGCTCTGGCTCTTGAGCGGCCGGCCGTTCTCGCACGCGTTGAACATGCACGACGAGTCCATGGCGCGCTGCAGGGCGTCGCCCTTCCAGCCAAAGACGTAATCGGCGTGCGTCCCGTACCCGAGCTGGTCGCCGTAGCTGAGCACGAAGGGTTGCGACCCGTCCGTCGGCCACATGCTGTTGAACTGGGTTGTGTCCCATAGCGTTTCGAAGGCGAGCTGCGGCATGCGCACCGGGTGGGACGCCGGGCATGGGCCCGCGGGCGTGAAGGCTTCACGGACGGTGTTGTACATGTGCGACTGGTGGTCCGGCGAGTCGAGGTTCTTGCCGTCCCAGCAGCTGTGGCTCGTCAGCTTTCAGTACTGTGCGTGTTGATATGACAGGAGGGCCACGGACGCGGGGAACTATCAACATTGTCAGCCATGAATTTCCTAGTTTTCAAACGTCTGGAAGGGGTGTCGGGAGCAGGATGGCTTCTGAGACAGCCATCAAGGGGTGAAACTGTCCACCAACGAAGAAAACTGTTGCTTACGTGGTGCACCGTCATGATGCCGCCGCGGCAGGGCTGGGTCGGGAAGTTGGGCAGCTCGGGGAAGCGCGTGCCTTTGTTCTCGAGGCAGACGAACCGCAGGCCCGGGTTACCCCTGGAGCCCGGCGCGGCGCTGTAGGTCGGGCTGCCGACCGTCATGCGGAATCCCTGGGACAGTCAGCTCCCTTCTTGTTATGAGCATGGGGACACGTTAGACTGACCGGCTTGAATGCGGTAATCTTCTGGTTCCCGTTCGAGTTAAAGTCCTGCTGGGTGTAGTAGATGGTCATGCCGCCGTTGATGCCGTTGGGCAGGGCCGTGTTCTGCATGATGGGCACCCGCTTGTACGAGCCGTTGGTGTGCTTGAAGAACATGACGGCCGTCCAATAGTTGGAGAAGTTTTCGGAGAAGGTGCACGTCGTGCACGATGCCTGCTCGGCGATGTCGCCTTCCATGGTCGCGTTGAAGGCGTTGCCTCCCACGATCTGGTGCACATGGGCCGACGGCAGCTTCCCGGGCTCGACGAGCGGGTCGAGCCGCTGGATGCTCACCGTCGAGCACCCAAAGCGCAGCGCGGCATGGACGGGGCCGACGAGGGCGAAAGTCAACGAAAGCCACTTCATGGTCGAACTCTGTTGGGCCACGAGGAAACGGTTGAGATCAGGACCTAGAAGGAGGTTCAGGAACCCAAGGAGAAGGTCCTGAGCGTCGACATATAAGGCACCCGGGCGATTGGCTAATACTGTTCACGCCTCTACGGCACCTTGTCCGTCCGAACTTGCCGTCCATTGACTCTCAGGTTCTTGTCATCTATCTCTTTTATTTGGATGCGGGGCTGGGATGTTCTTGATTGGGAGGCACAACACAATGAGTCCGCAGGCTGGATTTGTTTATACACAACTATTCCTGACTGGCTGCCGGTAATGGTCAGGAGATGAGGTCGCGGTATACCTTCCCAGCTTGGACGGCGTCTGGAATATCCACGAGACAAGACAGATATCGACAGTCCAATGGGTGCTCTCTAAACATCTGGCATATGACCTCCGCGGGTTTCTGGGGGTAAATGATCGACCAAGGCGGCCCTTGCCACCCAACGGTCTCCATAAGCCTCCTAAGGTGCCGTGCTTGTGGTTTGGTTCCGGTACAGTTGGCCTTGGCAGACAGGTATCTGCCGGTGAACCCCATCTGCCGAGATTGACGGGCGATTTGTGCCGCACCGGCCATGTCTAGGTCTTTATCCGGCAGCCCGGCTGGTGTGTGGCTGGCTACACGTGGTAGTTACAACCATAGCCAGGAGTTAGGGCGTAAACTCGTACGAGCAGCGGATAATCGGGTTCCAGCAGTGGCGGGCGTTGACAGCACGCCTTGGCGACCCGGTGCCGGCTCGCTATGCGGAGTGAAAGCATGAGATTGGACCAGTCCGTACGGTATCTTGTCTTCCTGAACCAGCAATCCAAGCCATGAAAAGACGAGGTATTGGAAAGAGGCATACCGATTGGGAAAGTTGTGTTCATATTTCGCCAACAGTTGGACTCTCCGGTGATCGATGGTCCTCGGAACTTAATAAGGAGCAGTTTGTCGTCAGGTGGGCGTTGCCCTAGACGGCGAGACAAATACTGCTACGACCGACCTTGACCACTTGCTTCGTATGGCGGATTGACCGCGCAATGACGTGGCGCTCGTGTTTGGTGCGTCCAAGTATGTTCCGTGTCCGCTGCAGAACCAGATCTCGGTTTGCTGGCCTACCTCGCCGAGTCGCTACCGTACAACCTATGTCAGATGCTCCGCATTAAACAACAACACCAGAAATAGAGAGGCGATAGCGTCACGTGCAAGGCGTGGCCATATTGATGTCATATACTGCGTCGAAAGTTGACCTTTGGACGCCACCATAGATTGTGTTGGCTCAATCGAGCGAAGCCCTGACGGTTTCTTACCGTGATGTTTTTGTCAACGACTTCGGCCTCCATCAACTCGTAAGCATTCCTTGCGCATCCTCAACGCGAGCCGGATTGTGAACGAGCTCATCTAGAGTGTAACATTGACTGCCTAGGGGTTGCGCAAGTTTCAATGTCACAAACGGTGAGGTAGTGCGGTAGTGCCAATGGCTATGCATGACCGCCATTGCCTGAGCAGCCTCAAGTCTCAATAACCAATTGCGGGACTAGGAGAGGAGGCTGGCACGCATTATCTCGGTCTCCAGCTTGAGCATCATTTGTAGGTCGCTGAGCTTCGGCCCCTGGAAAAACATGGAAGGGCTGCCTCACCAATCCTACTTTCTTTTGAGCACATAATCCCTACACAGCGCAGTTTCACGACCCAAGACGAAACAGCACCATCTCCTTTGCATGGCAGAATGCGGCTCTTTCGCCGAAATAAGGAACCCGAAGCGGCGGTCGCACAGGACACACTAGAGACATCGCTTGTAATTCGGTCGCCGACCAACAAGACCTTCCCTTCGGGCATCAAGCTACTCCACAGCCCTACAAGCGTCCCAGATACTGTCGTAGAGTATGGGCACCTCCGCTCTGTACGAACCAGCCAGCTGACGCTCTCGCAGCATCGTCTTCGTCCACGGTCTGACCGGCGACCGCGAGAAGACCTGGACTGCATGCTACGCGTCCGAGCCGTGGCCCAAGACCCTCCTCCCGTCCGAGCTCCCGACCGCGCGCGTCCTAACGTTCGGATATGATGCATGCGTGGTGGACTGGCGCGGCTTGTGTCGCAGAGTCGCATTACTAACCATGCGTGGAATCTGCTAACGTCTCTCGCGGTATACCGGGAGAGGCACGATACGGTGGGTGCGAGACTCGGCCGCGTGGACCGAGTATAAGGCTAATGTGATACGAGTAGAATGAGCGGCATTTATATGTTTCTGCCATAGCTTAGACGGTTTGGTCTGCGATTATGTGCGTCTGCTCTAGCTCTAAGTTATAGTATGTAACTGACGTACGTGTTAGGCTCTCTTCACTTCGAGACAGCGATCGGAACGTCACCGCAGAGCATCATTCATTCAACACGCCGCATCGCCTTTTTCGGGACGCCACACCATGGAGCCGGTTTAGCACGATGGGCGACGCTGCTCTCTATATCTGTTGGGCCGCCAACAGTTACATGCTCGAGTAAGCTTAGATCAACCTTGTGGTATTGAATAGATTGAGGTATGAAATGAAGCTTGAATTGGAGTCACGATTCCAGAGTGACCACACAAATGAAGGATCAAGATAGTGGGTTAGGGTGCCTCAGAATGTCCCTTTTTCTTTTTTGGAAAAATTGCCCTCTCTAATCCTCCCAGGGGAATTACCCCCTTATATAGGAACAGTGTGCCATGATATGACGTTTATGTCAAGAACTGCGTCATTGTGATGGATCTGTGTTGACTGAGAGTCTCGCATTGAACATCAGTGCTCAGTCCGTGAATCTTGGTGCCAAGGAACCCACTCAGTTCAACAATATCCATCGGCTTAATGAAACAAACAAACCCTGAGATAGTAGCGGTCTTGAAGCGCGACTCGGAGATTCTAGCGAGGATCAAGACGGATTCCATACGATGGTCCTGGCAGGAGCCAAGGAAGGACGGCCGATCGAGATTAGCTGCTTCTACGAGGAGCTACCTTTGCCAGTCATCCACGACAATATATTGCGGGCTACAATTTACAAACCGATCAGCCTGAACTGAGCCGATTCTCGACTATTTGCGTGAAGTCTTCAAAACCGGCGCCGTTGGCCAGCCGGCAATAGAGGTCCAAGAAGGTCTAGGCAAAAGGGCTGACCAGGATAGGGAACGGATGACGAAGAGAATAGGTCTGACCCTCCAGTCAACCCCTTGTCTGAGAATCCCTTGAGAGAGCCGTGGGACCAAGCACTAGAGGCGAACAACCGGTGCTGGTTAATCCGCCAACTGGTTAAGGAGGGCACAAGGCAGTTCCCTACGCAATGGGGACTCCCTATTTTCATTTCGGAAATGCTCAATTGATCACGGAGGCCGACTCTACTGGAGAGACGGTATCTGGCTCCCGTTCTTCGAGTTTGCGCACCCGGGTTATGCAGGAGACTCACGATTCGACGGTCGCTGGCAATCTAGGAAGGGGCCTCACCAAGCTTCTGATACCTCGGAACTTTACGTGGATCTGCCTCAGTCAGGATGTCAGGCGATTCATCCGGAACTGCTATGTGTATGGGCGAACAGCTGTATGGCGAGAGAAGAAGTGAGGCCTGTTGAAACCACTGCCTATTCCAGGGAGAATCCGGAGCAAGATCTCTATCGACTTTACCACCGGGTTGCCTCCATCTGGTCCCGATCGAGCGGATATAATCATAGTTATTACTGACCGGTTATCGAAGAGCGTGATCTTCAAGGCAATGGCTTCCACCACAGTGGAGGCAGTGGCAACCTTGTCTGTATCGGCTGTCCCCCCCGTCCAAACTGCAATTGTGATAGCGGCTTTTTCCACTGCTGTGGGCTTCTGCGGCCCGAAGGCTCGAGGTCGAGCCTTGTTGCTCTTCCTCAAGTTGTGACTCCAGTAGATATTGTCGCAGGCTGCGTGGATGATGCTCCCTGCAGTCTTATTTCCTCCTTGGCCGACGGCCAAGGAGGTGTTGGAAAGCCAACAGCCACGATTCCACGGTGATCACACAGATGATGGGAGCTTACAACAGTGGGTTTGAGATACTCGGAGCATCCCAGATGTTCTTGATTGAAGGTTTTTCTTCTCTCACGTCTCCAGCGAAGGGGGATCGCCCTGACCTCGTTGCCCAGCGCCCGGGTTACCCCTCACGTTGCCTGACGCTCAGTTGGGCAGCCATGCATCCAACAGCAGGGCACTTGCAGCTGAGCGTCCGAAGTTCCAGTGCCACGACTTTCCAACAGGAGGGCATTTGAAGTCGGGCCCCAAAGTCAGCCAGTCGTCGTTTGTTGAGGTACAGGTCCAGCGGTAGCACCTATGTCTCTGTTTCATGGTTTCGAGTAGGAGTGGACTTGAAGGCCCCTGCCACTATTCGTCGACTCTTGTTTTGGGCTTTACTGAGGGCTTTGGTGATCCCTCTTGTTGCTGGTTTGCCCCCCATTCTCAGTAGGGATGTGAAAGATGATGCACCGTAAGCCAGTGCTGACCGAATGCACTTGGAGTACACCTCTCTCGCCTTGATTAGCCCCAGTCCCTATGTCATCACTGTAATTCTTATTAGAGCATAGCTCTGAGTCTTCAGCTTCCGCCCTACTGCTCCTAGGTGGGCCTTCTAATTAAGCTCTAATCTAGCTAGACTGTTTGGAATCTAGCTGAGGTTGTAGGCTTACTAGGCTGGTACGTCTTCCTGGCTGCGTAAGGTCTAGCTGGTTGTTCTAGTGTTTGCGCCCTTTATTGAAGTGAATCGGTTGATAGCTTGGACGATCTCCTGTGGGGTCCGTTTGGCCATATCGGCTGGCATTCCTCTGCCTCTGATAAGAATTTCCTTGTTGATGCGGGCTGGCACTGTCTTTGCTGGGGTAGTGGTCTACGTCTGAGTATAGCTGGATTCCTGGGAGGCCACTGTTGTAAGGGGGTGGGCCCAGTGTGAGCCTCGGCGACTCTCGGCCAACACCAAGACCCCTGATGAAGCTATTCCCACTCGCCCCACAGCACACCGAACCTTCTAGCAACGCGCTCAGACCAGCGCGCCTACGAGGATAAGTATGCTTGCGAGCTACCAGAGTCTGTCTGTCACGGCCCCCACCATGAGCCCTACACTTGGACAATTGGCGGGCGAGACACTGTGGATTTCATGGCGCAGCGACATGACTCGCAGCAGAGAGACGATATCTGGAGAGCAGGAGACTCAGATTGGAACTTGGAACTTCCCTCTCTCAAGGATCAGTCAGTTGGTTAGGGGTGCACGCACAATACAGTCGTCTTGCCTGCTGCTTGTTGAGGATTCGGTGTAACGGTCTCAGGCAGTATATTGCAACTAGCTGATGACGACTCTACGAGTACACTGAACTTGGAGAAGAAAAGGAGAGACGACAGACTCTGGTAGCTCGCAAGCATACTTATCCTCGTCGGCGCGCTGGTCTGAGCGCGTTGCTAGAAGGTTCGGTGTGCTGTGGGGCGAGTGGGAATAGCCTCATCAGGGGTCTTGGTATTGGCCGAGAGTCGCCGAGGCTCGCACCGGGCCCAGCCCGTTACATTCGGTGCATCTTCCTTGGTGAGCTTGTGTGTGTCACCTTACACTGTCGTCTCTCCTTTTCTTCTCCAAGTTCAGTGTACTCGTAGAGTCGTCATCAGCTAGTTGCAATATACTACCTGAGACCGTTACAACTGTGGCCCATGATCTTTTATCCTGGGGTGCGGTGGCGGCCGCCCTGAGTTCTTCAGCTACCACTTTGCGGAGGTTGGCCAGTGAAATGGTTCCCGTTTGGTTCTGGACCGCGTTATATAGCTTGCGAA
The DNA here is from genome assembly GCF_033297405.1 of Parathielavia appendiculata. Lineage (NCBI taxonomy): Eukaryota > Fungi > Ascomycota > Sordariomycetes > Sordariales > Chaetomiaceae > Parathielavia > Parathielavia appendiculata. The sequence goes on along the minus strand of NW_026944241.1, from coordinate 207,777 downwards.
TAGCTGCAAGGAGGTCTTACCCTATGCATCTAGCGGTCCCGTGCTTGTCTGGGTTTGCCAGTGCTACCAATCCGTCGACTAACTTCTTGATAGCGTCGATGTCAGAGGGTGGGGGCGAACGAGGAGGTGTCGGGGGCGCGCTTGAGTGCCGTGACTGGGCCGGTCCTCCTCCTTCCCCTTCAGTGGGAGGGGCGGGGGTGGTCATCCTGTCCCATGCAAGGGCTCAGGGGCTCAGGGGCTCAGGGGCAGTAGGGTGTGGTCGCCTAGGCAACTGTGGGTGGGAGTCGCCGAGTCGGGTGACTGATTGGTCCGTGCGCTGATGAGAGTTTTCGGGGTCTCTGCAGCACCTCGAATCGCCCGCTTTCCACACCCACTGCGGAGAGTGCGCGGGCGTGCAGTTGGCGTCATTAGATAAGGTTTTCCCAGAGCTTTCGAACGGCGCCAAGACTCCTTCTTGGCTGTAAGTTTGAAGGGCTTGGTTAAGAAAATATATTCTAAAGACGTGCCATATGTTTCCTAAACTTCTCGATTCCGCGCGGGTGCAGATGCTGTCCAGAAAAGGGAAAGGAGAAGAGAGGAAAGCAAACTTGTTGAACTCTGCTATCCCTAATCACCAAGTACAGGCTGACTCTTGCCAGATGCTAAAGGCAATACCCAATTCGTCAATGCTTCCTCTCTGTACGAAGCAGCGCCTAGTCTGTCCAGGGAAGTAGAAGTGGCCCCGTCTATTACCCCAGTCCCAGCACCACTCCCTTGGAATATGGGGTGTATTGTCATTCCCACGGTTACACCCTCATTGGCGTTGATCGGGTAATTGCACTCGGCTGGGTTGTTCTTCCGGGAGAAGAAGGCGACTGGGTGTAGAAGTCCATCATCTCCATACTGGGAGAGGTCTCCGCCAACAGCACAACCAAAAGAGTCCTCTTCAAGCACTGTTTTCCGTTCTGGGTATCATTGGGCCAAGATGTATAAGGACGTCATGGTGTGTGTCTGCGAGGTAGGACGCTGTATACTCCTTATTGGCCGCGTCGAAGGATGCTTTAGGCAGGGCAATAGGTACTTCTCTGAGACATCTCTATCTTTTCCTCTTGTGGCCAATACGTCTTCACAGATTGTGGATCTGTGCGGTTACCTTCAGCCAACTGTCAATGTGATCATCTTGTCTTTACTACAAATCTTGGATTACTGAAGCCGGCAATGGTCTGCTCCACCTCCCCAGACATCGGGACTCATTTGGCTTTCTTTCGGGTAGTATAGTCATCTTCTTGGGAAGGTTCCACATGTGCTGGAGTTGAGTTTGTCCCAGGAGTCAATGTCAAGGCCTCTCTATAAAGGGGAATATAGCACTCTCGCGCGCATGGCTCGCGGTCACCCACCAATGGGGGGTGAGCCGGGCGAGCACGATATGCCTCGCCGCTTTTGCTCGCCCGAGCGCGGGTGAGCGGGGCAAGCGGCTTGTGCGGCGCAGCCATGCATTCTTGCATACGTATGCAACCTCGAAATTTCGAGGCAGGAGCTTCTTGATTAGTTAGGTGCAAAAGTGAAGGACTTACGCTAGTTCAGATTGGGAAGCTCTCCGGTCCGGAAAGTGCCAAAGATCCTGGCAGGGTGGTGAGGGATTTCCTGACGCTTAGAAACCTCACTTCTGATCCTCGAAATCGACGTCTTCGGCCGCCAACAGGCCGCGCAGCAGCTGCGCGGAGCTGCAACTCCTTGGAAATGAAAGACCAGGACAGCAACAGTTACAGGCTCGAATAGGAATAGACCAACCAGGTGATACTGCATCAATTGAGGCACAAGATGAAGCTTGAATTGGCTGTGCGTTGCTGAAAGAAACTGAGGGCTTCTGGACCTCGCCAGACCCTGCTTTTGGGTGGGTGACGAGTCTTCCACGCTTACTGCATTGGGCAACAGTGCCCAGCCCCTGAATCCAGGTGCAAGGGGCCAGTTCAGTTCAACAATTCCCACTGCTCTGCTAGACAGGCCCAAAGAAATTAATCCTTCCCTCATAGGGGGTACCCTGACATAGTTGGCATTGTCAACAATGAGCATGACTTCCTCGAATGCGAACCAACCGTCCGGGACACGGCGCGCCCCCCTCTAAAGGAATACTTCCTCATCGGCAAAGTCCTCCGGTGACGGTGCCAGGATCTAAATTAACATTCCATCCCTGAAAGCGGGCCACTGTCAAGAAGTCTGAGACAAACCACACACCAACATGTTTCCCAGGCTCAGCATCAGACGTTGTTTCAGGGCGGCAGCATCCATTTGGTAGCGTCTGGGCAGTGGAGTTCAGCCTCACCGGTGGACCTGCTTGGCGTTGCTGTTGGCTATACGGACTCTCAACTCAGCGGGCCAGGGTGGGTCGACGAGCAAACATGCTGCGATGGCATTCAGGCCTGGATCCAGACTCATGAAAGGGGTTGAGCTCTTTGTTGCCGGGCAATGAAGGGTACTTCGGTTTCGGGGTCCTACACCTCGGGATTGGCACATACCCTTTCATGTTGAGGAAGCACAGCAAAGGATCATGTTCTCGAAAGTCGCAATGCATCCGTAAGCCGTCGGTCCCAAACCGTATACCCCCCCGGTTCAGGGGTATGACCCCCAACCTACCCACAGCGGGCGGCCCAGACTCGCCGGACCAACAGGATCCGCGCCAGACGGGAGCAACCTGCATCTTTCATCGTCGCCGCGCCTATTCACTATGCCAGGCAGCACGAGGCTCAGATAGTAGAACGCGATCGCTTTGCATTGGCGCCATGTTGAATCTGAAGAGTTTCAACCTAAAAAGCAAATTCTCCATTATCGCCAAGATCGCTGCGCTGTGCTTGGTCGCGCTGTATTTTCTGTTCAGCTATGTCCGCCTCAATATATGGTCGGATTCCTTCGGTATGTCTCGCCCCGAATCGCGTCCCACAGAGATAACTCGGCTCATAGGATTCAACAGGTTATAGGCCCCTGGGCACGTCGACGCACGGCAGTAGCTTCAATCCATTGAGCATAGACTTCGCCAGCTATGACCCCCCGATAGACCCCGAACTCGGCGCCAAAGCCGCCGTCTTGATCCCGCCCATCCTCGACCCCTCCGACACTTCTATCGAGCGCATGTCCTGCCCCCAGATCAATGTCACGCGCTACGGCTACTTACGTCCGAATGTGGGCTGGTGGAAACCCAAGCAGACAAAATACGTCTTCGCCCTGAATCTCCGCAAGATCGCCCCTTTGCTGCCGCGACTCCTCGGCTCCGTAGTCGAAGTGATGCGCTTCCTCGGCCCAAAATACTGTGCGCTGAGCATCATCGAGGGCAACTCGGACGACGGCACGCTCGAGGCGCTGAGGCTTCTCAGCGACGAGTTGAAGAAGATTGGGGTCGACTACTGGCTTGCCCGGAGCAGTCTTGACCCACTGCAAGGAGAGGGCATGCGAATCAAGAAGCTGGCAATGCTGCGGCAAATGGCGATCGAACCCCTGTCGGGGCCGGTCGAAATTCTGCACGGCAAGAACGGCAATCCCCCGGAGGTGGACCCAGGGGAACTCACCTACTACTCGAAACCCCCCATCGAGAAACTCAACTTGACTCCGAACGCCACCGTTGCCTTCATCAACGACGTATCCGCCTGCGAGGAGGATATCCTCGAGCTAATCCACCAACGCGAGTTCCAAGACGCCGACATGACCTGGTAAGAAACCCCCGTTCCACCGATTCAAACCCTTCCAATTTCCTACCCAAACCCACATCTAACGGGCGAGCACAACAACAGCGGAATGGACTGGAACGACCCGGGCTCCAACCCCAGCCCCCCACCAATCTTCTACGACGTCTGGATCGCCCGTTCCATGTCCGGCAGCATGTTCTTCGACATCCCGCTGAACGGCAGCTGGGAGCACTCGCACAACCTCTTCTGGGACCACCTCCCGACCCAACAACGTTTCAACGCCTCAGTCCCCTTCCAGGTCTTTGCCTGCTGGAACGGCGCTGTCGCCATCGCCGCCCAGCCGTTCGCGTCGGGCGAAGTCTCCTTCCGCGCCAGTAAACCCGGCGAGTGCTACCAGGGAGAACCTGAGCTGCTGTGCAAGGACCTGTGGTGGATCGGCCAGGGGCGCATCGCTGTCGTCCCTGGGGTCAATTTCGGGTACAATGACGGCACGTGGGGCAGGTGGATCAAGGAGGTTAGGGGGTATGTCAGTGATGTAGTGAGGCTGCAGAGCGCGAGGGAGGCTGAGTGGGGGGTTGAGGAGCGGATTCAGTGGGAGGAGAGGCCGCCTGATCTGGTAAACTGCGTCGACAACTGGGCTAAGCAGACGTACAAGCCGTGGAATGAGAGTCTGCCGCTGTGAGGGCCAAGAGTGGGGTGCTTGATAATTTTGGCTTGGTTTATGTTGGATTTGTGTGTGTCCTGATAGAAAGATATGGCGGACTATATTAGATAGCTGCGAGCTCAACCACCTCACTCGAGCGCGACGCCCACGCAGCGAAGAAGTCAATATACTGGGGGGTGAGCGACCGGGTCTAGCCCCTGTGGAGGCAGCCAGATTCCTTGGGGTCTGGCTCGACCGAAAGTTGTCCTTCAAAGCTCATAGCAAACGAGTGGGAGCAAGGATGGCAACCCAGATGCTTGCGCGTACAAGACTCGCTTCCAAGATGCATCTTGAAGGCTCGAGAGATATATACGAAGGTGATTAGGAGCGTTCTGTCTTATGGAGCGACAGCCTGGCACACACCGACTCCGCTAGGAGGAACGCCGCGAGAGATTGCACGTGGCTTCCAAGCATTACAGACGCGCTGCCTAAGGTAGTGACTGGGACCTATAACGCGACCTAATACGCAACCTGGATAGCGAGGCCTGGGTTCCCCTTATCGACCTGTACCTTAACAGATAGGCAGCAAGAGCAGAACAGCGGCTACAAGAGTCTGGTGTAACGGCACGGCTGGTCGGGTCGGCAACGCCCGGCGACAGGTGCCAGTTGTTACAGCTTCATAGTGCAGCCAGTGATTCAATCTGTCGGATTAAATCATTTGTACCCTTTTCAGGAATATGGCGCAACGGTATGGCTGCACGTTGTGTGCCGTTACATCTGGGATGGCGCAGTTCCTAAACAATGTATACGCAACGGTGGCATCTCAGCTACGGCGGCGCAGGGCTAGTAGGACCTCAAGACCCCTACCGGCTACACCTGGGCTACAGCAGCAGACGTGGGCCAAGGAGTGGTTGCTGGCGCACACTAGAAGTAACCAGGGCGCCCAACGGACGCCTAATCGGGAGTAGACAAAGCTACATGCTAACATGCCTACAATCGAGGAGTGGAAGATCCGCTGGAAAACACAGATGGAGCGTGCGGACACGCAACACCCACGCCTCTACAGGGAGGCGGCCGACCTCTACAAGCTCTAACCTCTGGCGCAGCCATTACTAGCCCACCAGGGACTAACTAAGGCGAGAAGCTCACTGTTGACACAGTCCCGCACAGGAGCGATTGGCCTAAGGGGGGTCCTCTTCAAGAGACGGGTCCCTGATGGATGGGAAGGATTGTAGGGAGCGCCTACGCAACCCTTGAGTTGCGAAAGCGCAGCACGCGAGAGGATGCAATGCATGTAAAACAAGGAGGAGGGGCTGCTTGCTCTAACTGAGCTGGGCAGTCGCTCTTGCGGTGTAAGAAAAATAATAATGAAGACTCGGATGATTGCCCCCGCGGTGCACCATGAAGTCTGTGCCGGCCCCTATTACCATTATGCTCCGGAGTGCCAAAGTTGGTGACAACCAAATTCCGCCCACTAACACGAAACTGAATGCCCCCAGCCTCGATACTCCACCCCCATAGCCCAAATCCCAACATCCAACTTGACGATCCGTCCCGCGGAACCTTCTCCTCGACCTCGTGCGGATGGAACGGTCAAATCGGGTGCATAAACCTCTCCGGATCAAGGCCCGATGCGGCGCCCACAGAATATCGACGGGCCTAGCCAACGATCTTGTCCGTCAAGCCCGCATTTGGAAAGGCTGGTCCCTTCGGCACCAGCGTCGCGACACTCACATGCGGCCACGTGGTTATGCCTTCAACTTTTTCCTGCTTGCCCGCGAGGAACGAGATGTTGGCGGTCTTGCCGCCGTTCAGCCGTGCGGTGGGATGGCCCGCGGCGACTTCGAAGACGATGGTCTCCCGGAGGTCCTGGTTTTCGATTGCTTTGGCGAGGATGTACGAAGGTAGTCGTCCATTCAGGGTCGTAGTGAACGTCATCTCAAAGACCAAAGGATCTGACTGGTCTACTGGCTAAGTCGTCGATACGAGCAACCCCAATCCAAGAGATCGCGGTGAGATGGATTCATCTCGTGACTCCCAGAGAGACGACGACGGCTGGGACTGCATCAAAGTGTGTACACTGCTCTAAGAGCGTACTTCACGTCTGCTGACCAGACAAGTGTGGTGCAATCAACTACCCCCATCGAGTCGTTTGTTTCAAGTGCAAAGCTGAGCGACCCGGTAAGGACCATCAACACCTTAGTGTCACTGGCGATTGCTAACCAGAGCAGAAGATGACTGCGGCGGTTCTGGTCCCTTCTTGACAGGCGAGACGGTGAGTGTCCTCAGCAAACACCCTTCCATTACGTCGTCATCCGGAATTTGGAGGGATCCGTCACCGAGAAGTGCTCGCCAAAGGCGTCATGAAGTTGTTCGTCGAGAACCAGGAACCCCCAAAACAAACTCCCACCACTACCAACAAACTGAAGTCGACGGCGCCGACCGCAAGCACTGTTGGCCTCGGAGCAAAGCCCGGCTCACTTCGGCGTGTGTTCCTAATGGGGGATTCCAAACCAACGAGTCTTGGAGATATGGTTTTGCCGAGTGTGCCACTGTCGAGGACGCCATGGCCGCTGTCGCAAAGTTCCGTGCGTCTCCAAGATTTACCATTGCATCCAAGCCTGTTGTGGTGGCTTTCATCCATACCGGCGTTTTCATTCCCGCCTTCGATGACCCGGCGCCTGAGAACCAAAACGTCTCCTTCACTCCAAGTTACAACCCTTCTGTGCGCGTCGAATACTGGGATGAACGCGCCTATCACCAAGTTGGGGTTCTTGATGATGTCCGGTCGTGATGGTCATTGCCTTGATGAAGTTGCTGAGATCATTTGGGCTCCTGAGCTCGTTGGGTTTATCTGCGGTCATAGAGTGGAAGAAATCGAGAACTCTGCTCTTGGGGTCACCCATTTGAATGGTGTGGTGTCACGCTCATCGAATACAAGGAGGGCATCAACTCAACTCAACTCAACTCAACCCAACTTATGCAAAAGAAGGCCCAACTCAACCCAACTTCAGAGCCGGGTTGAGTTGGTGAGTTGAGGTACATTGAGGCCAAGACCCCCTGGAAATACCTCGTGGCACCAGTATGTTTTGGTGTTCGTGCCATTGCCCAACAGGGCATTCGGCAGCGGATAAATCTTGTGTCCGAAGAAAGCAGGGCTACCTGGGAGGCAAGCAGACTGCGACCTTCCCGTCCTTATGGCCTATCCACCTACCGAATCCACGATGCCACCCTCCGTTGCCTCTGTTGCCCCCACCGACCTCTCGACCGAGGTATCGGCTGTCCAGACCTCCTCCGACCGTACGCTAAATACGACTGCCGCAGTTGCCACAAGGCCCATTTATGCTATTTTGCACGGCCCAAAAGCATCCTGCAACAGATCAAGGCACAGAAGAATATCCAGGACTGGCCCCACCGTTGACTCGAAGATGGGAGAGAGCCGAGATCAGAACGCGAAGGGACTTTTATTCTGTCCTACAGGGAATTAGTCCCAAAGCTGCACGGCTAACTGGGAGGATCCTGGACTGGCTGATGGACTCGGGGAAACTGCCGATGTACGGTCTGGCCAGGAGGCTGGAGCTGGAGCTCGCAGTCTAATACCCTTTCCTTCGAAGGCCAAGAGGCCTTCCCACTTTGTATTTGCAGGATCGCACACTGATTGTTTCCTTGATTGTCGATATGGGTTTTTCACCCGGCCCACGAGGGCGCGGTTTTCCTGTATAGTAAGTTGTTGAAGGTCCGGCAAGCCCAAGGGCACAGCGGTGTAGGAATAATAATAAATATCCAGGACGGCATGCCTTTCAGCGACGTCTGTGCGCATGCAGCGTTGTGCAGTTGAAGGCCGGATGGGCTTCAAGGCAGCAACTCCCTGCAAGCCACAGTGCCGAATGCTTGGCTAACATCTCTTCTCCATGTCACAAGCCTGGTTGTGACAAGTATGCGATGATGGTTCGCTAGACAGCGCACAACGACCCTATCCTTTAGGTGTTCCGCTGTGGTCATCGCAGCTACTCCCCGTGACAAGCCTTCACTATACGAGTCTGCCTGATGGACGCAGACCTCCATCATGCCCTCCATCATGCTCTCCACCATTCATGCCCACTTTTATAGAGGCGTTTTGCAAATCACACATGGGCCAATTTTTGTTTACGTTCGATTGGACGGGCATCATTCTAGTTACGAGAGCCAGGGTGGGGAGTGACGTTGCCGTGAAGCTTGAGACTTTTTATATCTTTCCAGGAGATGCCTATGAAGCTTATGAATTCCTCAGCTCAGGCCTAAGAATCAAGTGCATACCAAGCAGTCTCTCTAATGACAACCTTGTCACGAACTTGTACGGTTCTTCGTTTCCGCATCACTCCCTCTCGATCTCCTGCTGCGGACATTGATTGCTAAGAAGATAGCAGCGTAAGGACATTCCGTCTCTATCCCAATAGCTGAATGCTTATATGCAATTATAACAGGGTACCTTACAGCTTTAACACCAACAACTCACTCCGAAGTCTTCGCGCTATAAGCGGTCAGTTGAAAGAGTTGGATGGCGAATCTCGTTTGTAGTTCAATCCGACAACTCTTCCTAAACCACAGCGTCTACGAGTGGTTCGTCGTCATCTTGCTACATAAACACGTAGACATTAGGCCGACAGAGCGTCTAGTTAAGTACAGGTACACTTCAAGCCCGTGGGAAGTCGGCGACGCTACTAACCATGTCATCGACAAGTATTAAGGCACTATCCTCCTACGGTCGTTCCGGCTAATAGAAGGAAATCTTGTCCCTTATGAATCCGGGTACTTACAGGAAAGACCCTACTCGGCCTTAAGGGGCGGAAAGGGATGGCCAGTTCTTCCAGGGGCTCGGAATCTCCTGATAAAATATCAGCTTGATTGGGTCCTTGGCCTCCGTGACTTGGATCAGCTTGATCCGCAACTGAACGTCGAGGTAACTAAAGGCAAGGCTAATATTATAATGCCGCAAGGCAGTGTTCTAGAGAGCGAGCTTATTCCGGCGGTTTGGATCTTTTGACTCGATAATGATAATAGATGCAACTGCTGTAAGTACTGCTATAGATACTTAAAGGGTAAGCATACCGGCGAAGGCAATAATAGCTACGATCAGGAAACTAGATTATAATATTGCTAGTGTGACGGCCACCACCCAAGGTCTGGTCAGCTCGCACATACAAGCTCGATATTGCTACAACGAGAGCAAGAGCTAGATGACAGGAATGGGCGTGCAACCAGACCTTAAGTACTGGAGCAGAGGCCTATGCGTAAGCATGACCATAGACGTATGATCAGACCCCATGACGTATGCATAACCGCAAGCATATGACATGACCATGAGAACAGGAACGGGGAATTCCGTGACAGCTGGATAATGCTACACCCTTGTTCTGAGTCTTATTCTATTCTCAGACGACGCTTATAGTTCTCCCGAGTTTTAGAATTATAACTGTGCCGAACCAGGGTTCTGCATCTATCTACCTAAGTAGATTTGGAATCTACAAGTAGATAGAAAGCAGTGCTTTCTATCTACTCTACCCTGGCTGCTGCCAAGCTTCTATCTATTCTACCAGACCCTCATCTACGTAGATTCAAAGTAGATAGATTGCCAAGTGATTACTAATCTTTGGCACATACCCATGCCAGCCCGCCCTGAGCCCGCCGCAGCCACCACCGCCCCGAGCGGTCAGCATTCCGACTCTTCCGCTCACCATCCTGCGTCATGGCGGCTGTGACAGCTCACGTGACTAGTCACATGTCTTCTACCGCGTGCTTTGGCTCAGGCACCTCATGATATACGTTGTGGAAGAAAGACGGCCACCAGTAGATAGGTTGATGTTTCGCTATCCATGAGAAAGTGCAGTTTCGAGGAAGTTAACAAGTTGACGGAGTACTGGCCAAATGCCGGCCAGAGCGCTCCGTGTAGGCTACAGCCTATGTTCTACTAGAACATTGGAGCATCTCATACACAACGCCCAAAGACTCAATGGCTTGTAGTCAAGGAGGGTCAGAGGAATCTAAACGCATAATCCAACCGTGTGATTATGGCGTTTGACGTGCTTAACGTCCCTCCGGTGGCAGCCGAGTGTGAGAGAATATTCTCAGCTGCTGGTTGCATGGTCACCACACGACGGACGCGACTCGGAACGGATGTGATCTCTGCCTCTCAGACGATCAGATCGTGGGTGAAGGCCGGATTGATGGATGATTATGATGGGATCGCCCCCCGAGATGTAAGCATTGAGGCGCTTGAGAATCGAATATCGTGGCAAGTTGAGAGTGAAATGACATGAGGTGGCCGGGTAGTGGCTAGGTAGAAGTATTTCAGAAATCGTGAGCGTCCTGTTATCGGAACATCCTTTGACCCGCTAAGCCTTGAACATCTACCTAAATAGAATCTATATACGGATCCGTAGATAGAATAGCTTCCTATTCTATCTATTTTATCTCGGGTCGGCTGACTAATCAATCTATTCTATCTACTTCGGGGGCGACGTGGGTAGAAGTAGATTGTGATGGGCTGAGCCCATGATGGACTCGGCAACCCTCGGCCGTGGTATCATGATAACGTCATCCTGAGGCAGGCAGTGTCTGTGTGTTCCGGAGCATATAAGAGCTGCCCTCTCTTCCCGTCATCTAGTTCTCTCTTTTCTTTTCGCTCTCCATTCGGAGCAATCTAGTCAATCATTGCCCCGCCTTGTGCATCATCTCAACGCCAACGCGTGGCCCGTAACATTGATAGATGCAGAACCCTGTGCCGAGCCGAAGGAGGGTGAGCCAGCAACGAGAGGGATCACCAAGGCGCTTGGAAAAGTTCAAAACAAGAGTCTACGGATAGTGGCAGGAGCCTTCAAGTCCACACCCACTCGGAACCTTGAAACGGAGACATGGGTGCCGCCACTGGACCTTTTCTTCAACAAACGACTAGCTGACTTTGAGGCCCGGCTAGAAATGCTCACTCTAGCCGACGGCCGAGGCGGAAAGAAGACTGCAGAGAGCATTGTTCATGCGGCCTGCGGCAAGATATGTCAGATATTCAACTCGAGGACGGATAATAGGGGCCGACCACGAGCCTTTGGGCCGCAGGAGCCCACAGCGGTAGAAAAAGCCGCCAACACAATCGCAGTTTGGACGGGAGGGACTGCCGACACGGACAGAGTCATGGAGGAGGCCTGGAGAGAGAGGTGGCTCAAGGAACGAGACGGCCGGACAGCAACGAGGCCCGCAGATGACATTGACCACCAGCATGAGACTCTGTTTCAAGACAAAACCCCAAGGAGACACGACGGCCTCAGCAGAGCGAAGAGCTCACTGTTGATTCAGATTCGAACCGGGGCTATAGGGCTTCGGGCTTTCTTATTCGAAAGGAGAGTCCCAGAGGTTCTGACGCCTATATGCGAGTGTGGAGAGGCGCGAGAGACTGTCGAACACCTTGTGATGTGGTGCTTGGCCCCACCGTTGACTCGAAGATGGGAGAGAGCCGAGGTCAGAACGCGAAGGGACTTTTATTCTGTCCTACAGGGAATCAGTCCCAAAGCTGCACGGCTGACGGAGAGGATCCTGGACTGGCTGATGGACTCGGGGAAAATGCCGATGTACAGTCTGGCTAGGAGGCTGGAGCTGGAACTCGCGGTCTGATATCCCTCTCCTTCGAAGGCCAAGAGGCCTTCTCACTTTGTATTTGCAGGATCACACACTCATCGTTTCCTTGATTGTCGATATGGGTTTTTCACCCGGCCTACGAGGGCGCGGTTTTCCGTGTCCAGCGTGTTCTTCGCGGACTGGGTGCTGTCGAGCAGGATGTAGCGCCTGTCCAGGGCTCTCCATAGCTCAGTTGCGTCGTGCCAGGTCCACAGTTCCGGGTCCTTAGGGTTGGCGTTCATTTTCTGGACGCCGTCCTGAATGGCATCCCAGGCCTTGCCGCTCAGCAAACTTGTGATGAACGTCAGGGTGTCGAGTGCCCTCGGGAAGCACTCAGCGTCGACAACCAGGATTTGTTCCACTTGGGTTTTCCACCTCTCATAAGCGCTCTGGCGCTTGGCTGTATCCTGCTGACCTCCGGTAAACTTGTCGGGATTTGTTGTGGTGCGACGGGGTTTTGACGTTTTCTCGAGCAGGATTGAGGCTCCATTCGTCGTCGTTGCTTGGAGCAGGCGGGTTTGAAGTTCGGCTTTCTCGTCTTGGAGCTTCGAAATGCGCCTGTTGTACTCGGCGACGCGGGTGTTCTCCATGGACTGATGGGTATTCAGGTCGGTGATCTTTGAATTCAGGCCCGCGATCTCGGCGCGAGCCCGCTCGAGCGCTTGTTTCACCCCATCCACTTCGTTCCGCTGGGTGGTAACGAGCTCGTCGAGATCCGAGATGCGCTTTGTGGCGCGTGTGAGGTCGGCGTCATATTCTTCAACGTCTTGGACGCGTTTCGACAGTTCCGACTGGCTCCGGTCGCGCTGGGCGATGAGTTCGCTCATGTTCTTTTCGAGGCAGTCGAGCATGGCCACGAACGTGGCTTTGTTGGGGCCGTCCTGGGCGGTGATGGTCTGGATAAGCGGGCCGGGATTGGTATCAGGGGGAAAGGTCCCGGAATTAATTACAGTGGTCAGGTGAGGCCACCGTTCTAGGAGCGCTCTAAGCAGCAGCTCAGGCTCGCTGGCAGGCTCGCCCATTGTGGCGGGTTTTGGGTCGGTTCAGTGCCGGGTCGCGGCAACTGGCTAGCTAGCAGGGCAATTTAGCTGGTTCTGGCTGGATCTGGTTCGGGCTGGTGACCGCGACGGGGCACGATTATGATCGCACAAACTGTCACGGGTCTTGGTCAAAGGTTTACGGGACAGGGCTAGGTCTGGGGAAAGATTGTGTTGTGCGATGAGGAGAGAGGAAGCTCTCGCGAGAGGAAGCTGCTCGAGGCTAGATACAGCTAGTGTGGGTCCACGAACACGAGCGCACGTGGTTTAGCACGTGACCTATGAAGGGCGGACTTGGTACCGTGACAGTGGGTTCCTTGGCACCAAGATTCACGGACTGAGCACTGATGTTCATTGCGAGACTCTCAGTCAACAGAGATCCATCACAATGACGCAGTTCTTGACATAAACGTCATATCATGGCACACTGTCTCTATATAAGGGGGTAATTTCCCTGGGGAGGATTAGAGAGGACAATTTGTTCCAAAAAGAAAGGGACATTCTGAGGCACCCTAACCCACTATCTTGATCCTTCATTTGTGTGGTCACTCTGAAATCGTGACTCCAATTCAAGCTTCATTTCATACCTCAATCTGTTCAATACCATTTGGTTGATCTAAGCTTACTCGAGCATGTAACTGTTGGCTGCCCAACATAGCCTCGCTGCAAAGGTCTGTGCGCGCGCAGCCCCTCCATGCCAGTTCTATTTGCATGCAGGACGCGCGACACCGACTTCTGAATCTCCATCCTTCTTTCCAGCTAATACAGATACACCCATACTTGGCCTTCCCTCCGGTGCATCCCGCATCAGGCAGTTACAGTGTGAAAGACCCTCTCCATCGCTAACTTATATAGACGCCTTCACACGCGTTATGGGCTCCCATGCGCACATGTACTAAATATACGCCAAGGCGAGTCCCTTCTTCTTAAAGGCTTCCCTCGCACTGGCGCTTAATGCGTGACGGGCTCCACTCTCCTAGAGCCCCGCTGTATAGAGCCAAGAGCGACGAAAAGCAGTCTCCCAGCGTCAAGTACACAGCGTGAGCCCAGTGAGTTCGAGGTTGTTGAGGCAACGCAGGCGACACAGGCTAAGCGGCCAAGTCAATGTACAGCTTGCGGTGAGGTTGGCCATATAAGGACCTCTCGGGCATGTCCTTGACGGGACAGGAGGGCAAGAACAGTGAGCTGGGCGCCCAGTACTGGGTTTTACGTAAGCGCACAGTAGTGTGCGTCTAGTGGGCGCCGCAAGGTGGAAGCAAGTACGACCTTGCAGATGAGGGCAAGGTGATTTACATCACATCCGATCATCGTAGACTCTGGACGTAGGGCAGATGAACTGTACTGCGTAATACCTACCACATAAGTTCCACGCTAATAAACAGCCCAATGCTGAATTATACAGCAGGTAGCATCTCACTCACATGGTGCTTGACGGTTTGCCCCCTAGGATAATGTTGGAAGACCAACAGCCACGATTCCACGGTGATCACACAGATGATGGGAGCTTACAACAGTCAGATTTGAAATGCTCGGAGCATCCCAGATGTTCTTGATTGAAGGTTGTTCTTCTCTCACGTCTCCAGCGAAGGGGTTATCGCCCTGACCTCGTTGCCCAGCGCCCTGGTTACCCCTCACGTTGCCTGACGCTCAGTTGGGCAGCCATGCATCCAACAGCAGGGCACTTGCAGCTGAGCGTCCGAGTTTCCAGTGCCATGACTTTCCAACAGATAAACAGCCCATGCTGCTGTCAAGACCAATATTCCTTCACCTGGTTCCTAAATCTCTGTATCATACACACCTGCCTGCCCAAAACCCAGAGTCCATCCATTCTATCAGGAACATGGAACAGAAGAAACACTTACACCAGGATCAAACGCCACCAACCTCACGAAAAGCGTTGGGTGAACTTCGAGACTTCTTGTAGCGCCGGTATCCGTCACGTCCCTCTCCCTCACGACGAATGACAGTTTCCCAGCGTTCTGTTGTCTTCTCGCACCAGCGGCGGCCATCCTTGCCCCTCTTACACCAGCCTAGGGTATCTGTCTGGTCCACCCCGAGATCACGAACGCCCCAACGCAAACCTCGGCCGTTCCCTTCAATACGAGGCGGACCCGTTGTGGGTGGTGGAGCGTATCCGTATCTAGCGGTTTCATGAGGTGGATATGGAATGTCCTTTTGACCGCCAGGGTATGTCGGCGGGTAGGCATCCGGCTTTGGGGAATACGGCGGTCGCTGCCAGTCCTCCTCCACAAATGCCCGGACCTCACTGACGAGGGGCGGAAGCAGTGGGCCAAAAGGAGCAGTCGGCTCATCGAATCCATCGGTATTGGACTCATATCCTCCCCTCTTCCCCTCGACTCGGCGCCTCAGTCTCTCCTCGTAAGCCTTGGCCTCCGCTTCCATTCTCATCTTCTCAGCAATCTCTTGCATCCGTTCCTTCTCCCGCATTTCGTCGACCAACTTCCTGGCTGCCTCCGTGAAGATCGACTCCTCAACCGCCCTCGCAACAGCTGCCTCCTCGAGTTCGAGCTCCCTGACCTTGTTCAGCACTTCCTTCTCCTGTTCTTTTTGCAATTTTTCCTCCATCTCCCTGCGCACTCTCTCCCTCTCCTTCTCAACCCTCGCCTCCTTCTCCCGCGTCAACTCCCTCTCCCGCTCCGCCTGTTCTCTGAGCACCCTCTCCTTCCGCACATGGTACAACTCCTCCTCCACCGCCCGGCGCAGCGCAACCTTCTTCTCCCACTCCAACATCTCGCGCGCCATTATCTCCTTCTCGATGGCCAGTATGGTAGGATATCCCCTTCCTCCCTCCATCTCCCACTCGCGCCCCTTCAACTTGTCCCTCGTCTTCATGTCGCGAAGACCCCTCTCCTGTTCCCGCACCGCCTGCAGAGCCCTGAGTTCCTTCTCGAAGGCGTCCATCTCCGAGTCGGTCTCAATTTTGGGACGAGCGTTCAAGGGTGTCTTGGTGGTTGTGGTGGTCGTCGTTGGAGCCTTCAAGTGTCCAGGGAGCTGATGGAGGTGTACGACTTTTCGGATTTGGATGTCTTCTACCACCCAGGTGTCGGGCTGGGTTTGAGCTGCTTCTCGCGTGGTGAACATTCTGCGGGGTTTAATGTAGTTAATGAATCGTCACTCGCCTGTTGTTGTTGATGGTGGTAAGTAAGCAGGCACTCACGTTGATAACCTAGAGTGGCTGTGGAAAGGGTGCTGTTCTGTGTTGAAGTCCGGAGCAGCATCCGGCCTGGAACAACTGGACGAGGGAGGAGGACTGCTAGGAGACACGAATCGTTTGCGCGCTTGTCTCTGACGGCGGCGGCGACGGCGAAGGCGGGCTTCAACTGTTGGGTGTACGAGCCAGAACAAGTCGCGGCTACCCGGTGGGCGGGAGAATATTATTCCCATCGGTCGATCGACAATATCTCCTGGAAGAAGATCGGGTCGAGAGACGGTGGCACGGATGGGGAGTGAAATACACAATTCTCTGCCCTTAATCGGCCCCCTTCCCTCATTTGACCGCTTGACTGTCCGGGAAACCTAAGACCCGGAAGTTTTGCCCGGTGCTCTGGGGCATTGTTGGAGCTGAAAGGAAGTTTGTTTCAGCCTTCAGCATAGGTACAAAGGCCATGTCTCAGGACTCACGAACCACTGTGGCCGCACTGGCTCACCAACTGTGGGGTGTGTCCTAAGGAAGACAGCAATAACTTGAAATCGTTATTTCTCGCCTGGGGTTTGGCAAGCTAACAGTTTCAGCAGTGCTTCACCCCAGTCACTGGTGTTATTCTTTCAGGTACCCTAACAGTACCTTGATTAGGTAATGTGATATTCAGTCAGAGACTTAGAGTCATATTGAACCTGAAGTGCTGGCGTTCATATGTCACCGGCACAATTCAGTTTTCATGTGCTGGTGACTTATTGATTGCATGATTGAGAGTGCCTTACGCCCTTTGATGGCTTAGGATTTGTTTGTCAAGCTACCGTCAGGGCTGGCCATGCTGCGAGAGAGAGCTGGGTTAGGTGAGGCGTCAGGTCCGAAACAATCCAGTCCCCTCAAAGGAGGATACTGGCAACTGCACTAGGCCGAGACAGCAGCCCACACAACCGATGCAGGTGTCCTCAAGATTGTTTCTCGGGACCAAATCCCATTGGCCAACGGCCCGGTATTTGACAGCTTCCTTGGTTCTTTCCCCAAGGACTTGTCAACCCACAAACTCACAAGTGTTCCCACAGGCTGTGGCAAAGCAAAGAAATTGGGCAGGCTGGAATAGGCGGCCTCTTTGTTATCAACATGCCGTAGTCAAGCCGTCGATCTCGCCTTCTTTGACTCTTACCAATTCGAAAGGCAAAACCAGCCCACTGCACATGTGCCTTTAGCCATGGATAGCTGGTGGCCATGATAGAGGGCGAGCAGGCCGTTGATGCAGCTGTCGCTGCAGCGATAAATTCAACTGCCGAACATTACAGGTGTGCTAGAATAAGCAGCCTCAGACGGCAAACTCGATTTACACTTCCATGGCATCCAAAACTGGAAACGGATACCGGCCTACGGACCTGGCGATCGTCATCGCGAGAGCTTTCCGGAGCATGGCCGGTTTGTTGGTGAGAGGCTCCCTCAACTTGGCGCATAGATTCAGAGCCGCGAGGGGTTGGTTTCACAGCTTGGCGGGAGTTTTCAGAGCCGCGAGAGGCTGCGCCTGCATGAGAAATCGGTTCCACATCTTGGCCGGTCTGCGATCCAGAGGATGTGCGAACGATGATTGTATCTTGGATTTCTTCTGTTGAGTCCATCCAGGAGGGCTTCCTCCACCCCCCGAGGTGCGAGCGCTGGGTTAACCTGTTCTTCAGCTTCCTCTGGGAGGGCGTATTCTTGCAACAGAGTGGACAACTCATCTAGATCAAGCTCTCGTACTTCATCACGAAGCTCTACGAGCACACCACTGAACCTTTCTTGTTCGTTGAAGATCACATCTCGCATGATCACAACCTTGTTTGGGACCGGATTCCAGATGCGGAAGGTGTTGGACGAGGTGTATCAGACGAGGTATCCGATCCACGCTTTTGGGTTTAAACGCTTGAGGCGCTGCTCCTTCCGCATCGCCGTGGTGGTTATCGCATACGCCGTACAGCCGTACGCTCGCAGATTGGTCACATTGGGCTTTCGGCGCGCATCTCCTTTCGAATGGAGATCTCGAACGGCGTTTTCCAGGCAAGGCGCTTCCGTGGCGTGCAGTTAAGCAAGTACACTCCGGCCTTGCTGATCTCCCTCCACAGGGCGTCCGGGAGCGATGAGATTTCGCGCATAGCAGTGAGCTGTTCCTTGATTGTCCTCCAGGATCGCTCCGCAGCACCATTGAGGGCTTGTGTGTCTCCTGGTGATGGTTCGGTCCGGATGTGCCTGCTTTCCAAGTAGCGTTTCACCCCGGGCAACTGTGAGATGATCTCGTTGTCACTTTCAACAACCTTTACCTTGACCTCGTATTGGCGTTCGAGTATGCCAAGGAGTCCGTGGAGCGCAGTGATGATTGTCTCGGTTTTCAATCCTTCATGTAGAAGTCCCACATATAACCCGAGACCCTGTCGACGACCATCAAGAGCGAGTAGTAACGTTCGAAGTCGTGGAAGTCGGTAAGGTCGCGCGGTACTTGGCGAGTTGGCGGTGCATTTTGCCCCTTGGCGCAAGAGTCGCACTCCGTCGTCGTGATGTCCTTGATCCTCACACCTTGTGTACTGTTGACTAGATGCTCGAGTGCTCGAGGCCTTGGATGGCCAAGGCGCAGGTGCCAGAGACGCGCTTCGGCCTCGTTTGGACGCCTCTGCGTCCACGAATTGAATCGGTTGTGGCGTGTAAAGAACGCGGCTCGGTCAGTTTCTTCGGGGATGTATTCGAGGACAAACTGATCATAGTGGTCCTCCACCATCCCGAGGATCCTGCCGTCCAGAATCCCTGAGAAGTGTCGTATGAGGGCGTGTGTCCCACTGAATGCCCTGTTCTCGAAGTCTTCTGAGCGAGGCGACGTTTGTGGCGAATTCAGGAACGTATGATACGTTCGTGATGTGCAACTAGAGACAACAGAAGATGGTGATCATCAATGGTGGTGTTTTCCATACAGTGGTAATGCTGGATGTGTGATGGCTCTGGGGGCTGAAACTCGCGCGAGCCTCCGAACTTCTTGATACCCAGCAGTTCTTGGGTCGAATCTCCGGGCCGGCCGCCCAGCATTCCTCGATAGCGTGGTGGTTGTCGCAAGCAGGACAGGCTGATGTTGGGTCGTCGTTCATACGACGCTTTTGGGATCGTGGAGGTGGGGTGCGAATCTGGTTTCTGCGAGGTGGTGGGCTACGCTGCTTAGCGTGGCGCGGTCGGTTCGAGGCGCGGTCCTCCCCTTCATCGGAGGTCTGCTCAGCGAAGGTAACGAACGTGCCTCTGACGATGGTGCGTGTCTTGGAGTCGTTGTCTTTGCGGAGGCGGTCGCGGAAATCCTTCACGAGCTCTGATGGCTGCTTGGAACTGCAACTACCACATTTGAGAGTTCTCAGTGCCTGGCACTTTGGCCTCTTGGGCTTCACCAATGGCTGTTTCCCAACTTGAGAGCCAGCCTTGTGTATCCTTCGGTTTGCGACTGAGAACCCTGATGGCGGTGTTGTAGTGTTCGAGCGCTCGACAAAGATCCTCGAGATCGTCTGTTCCCGCTCACTCCTTGAGGGCAGCATACCACTCATGGAGCTTTCTATCGTGTTTACAGATTGCGTTGTAGATATGGCTAGCGGCAGTTTTCTGGACCCAGTTGCTCACATTGCTGATTCTTTGGCCTTGGGTCTCGTATCGCCGTCAGTTGAACTGGAAGTTGGCGACATCTTAACGGTAGTGCTCCTTCCCAGTCGTTGGCATTTCTGAAAGGTTGCGAGGCGTTCCTTCAGTGTCGACGAGCTCTGGGGTGCCGCCGAGCGTTGCGCTTGCAGCATGTTGATGAAGCGCAGGCTCCACTCCTTCCCCCTCTCCGGGCCGGTCAGCTTCACGATTTTCTCTGTCGTAGTCATGGTTGGGTTGCGAGCACTTGAACTTGGGCTCGTGGCTGTTGCTTCGGATTGATAGTGGGAAGCTTTGTTGCGAGCCGGTCCCATGACTGTTGGAAGACCAACACCACGATTCCACGGTGATCACATAGATGATGGGAACTTGTAACAGTTGGATTGGGATAACCAGCTCTGGGAGCTCATCGACCCTGCAAGCGGTTCCAAGGTGCGACTTCATGGAGCGACCGATTGAACCCAGATTCGCGGACTACCCGAAGCTCCTGGATACGCCCGCTTCGAGCACGCAGACAGGAACATGGTCATCAATTGAGTGGTTGCCCATCTTTTGGTACCCAGTTACTACAGTGCGGCCAATCCGTGGCTGTTGGCTTTCCAACGCTCCTCCGGGAAGGCCACCTGAACTCCCAACTTCCATTCCCACGCAGAAGAACGAAACAACAGCCACGGCAGAAACGTCAAACCGACTATATCGCAAGGTCGGTGTCTTGGCCTAGCTTTGGGTAGTCCTGAATGGCTGGTTTGATTGGTGCGGTCTTGAAGTTGAATTCGCCAACCGAAGAGCTCTTTGGGTCAATGACCTCCCAAAGGTCTCTAGTCGCCGCCTCAGACTTGAATCGCTCATTCCAGGCCTTCCAATTGTTAGGGCCGGTGAGTTTGATTCCTGAGAATCCTGGTGCCAAGCCATTAGTCACACCTGAACTGCCCTCCCTGACCACCTACCAAATCAAACAACATGTTTCCCTTTTTCTTTCCTCAAGTTCAGTGTACTCGTAGCGTCGTCACCAGCTAGATGGAATATACTCCTGGACCGTTACAGACAGCTCTGGCCCTTGTACCATATCACCTAACAAGTGGTGCCAGCAAAAGTAACCCCTGACTTTAAGAGTCATGGCCATTTCTCACAATCGCCACAGATTCGAACTATTGTCAAGTGTTACTGGGGATCTCGGTCCCAACAGGAGTGGATAGTTGTTGATGGCAGTGAAGCCTGAGTCTGATTGAACGAGTGCATGAGTGGGACATACGCTCAATGATGATGAAGCTTCAGGTACCTTCAATATGGACCGGGAGCTTGTCTCTTATCCTCTACTAACTCCATCGCTCAGATATCTTCTACTCAAGCCACCGCCTGAGAAACTGCAACCTTCTCCGTTTCCCGTAACCCGAATCTCCCGCACCATGCCCCTTCCCCGGCATCAAGAGCATGTCATAATCCTTATCCGCATCGTTCAGCGCCTTCACCAACTGCAGCGTCGAGGCGGGATCGACATTATCATCCAACTCCCCCACCATCAGCAGCAGCGCCCCTGTCAAATTCGCCGCGTGCACCACGTTCGATGACGCCGCGTACGACTCATCCACCGGCCACCCCATCCACTGCTCGTTCCACCACATCTTATCCAGGCGATTATCATGACACCCGCAGTCCGCCACAGCCGCCTTGTAAAACCCCCCGTGAAAGATCAACGCCGCCGCAGCGTTCTGTCCGCCCGCGGATCCGCCGCAGATACCGACACGGGACAGATCCATCCAGGGACGGGTGCTCGCTGCCGCCTTGATCCAGGCGATGCGGTCTGGGATTCCCCCGTCCTTGAGGTTCTTGTAGCACACATCGTGGAAGGCCTTGGACCGCCAGTTCGTGCCCATGCCGTCGAGCTTGACGACGACGAAACCGTTGTCTGCGAGCTCGCGTTGGCCGAGGCTGGGCGTGAAGGGCTTGGTAGTGAAGAAGTCCTGCGGACCGGCGTAGATGTCCTCGATGACAGCGTACTGCTTGGAGGGGTCAAAGTCCTTGGGTCGCACGATGATGCCGTGGATGGGCGTGGTGCCGTCCCGGCCTGGACTGGTGAAAATCTCGGGGGCGTTCCAGCCTTCGGCGATCAGAGAGACGGTATCGTCGCCTTCGACTTCGATGACTTGATTGCCCGAAGAGGCGTCGCGGAGGTTGGTGACCGGGAGCTGGTCGATTCGTGAGTAGGTGTCGAGGAGGTAGTGGTTGTTGGGGGAAAAAGTCCAGGAATGGGTTCCGTCGCCTTCGGTGAGGAGGGTGAATTCGGAGCCGTCCAGGTTGACTCGGGCCAAATGTGCATAGTATGGATCCTGGTCTGGGATGATGCCGTACACGGTGAGCCATGCTTGGCGGGTGTTCCAGTCGACTCTCTCGACTTCCCGGACAACCCACTCGCCACTGGTTACTTGGCTCTTGACTTCCCCGGATTTCATGTCGTAGAGGTACAAGTGATTCCATCCGTCCCGCTCGCTCGTCCAGAGAAGTTCGGTCGTGTCTGGGGAGACGAGATAGTACATCTTCTGCGAGTAGTTGATAAATGTCTCGCTGCTCTCTTCGACAATGGATCGAACTGCTCCTTGACGATCCATGCCAATCACCCGTAGGTGCTTGTGGCCGCGCTCGTTGAAGATGAAACGGTACTCGTCGCCATCTTGGTTCCAGCCCAAGTTGCGGATGTAGTACGGGTTCCGGAACAAAGTGTCGTCGGTTGAAACCTCGACTCTGCCTTCAACGTCAAACATCCGGGGTCGGTCGACCCTTACTTTATCTCCTGGCTTAAGATATGTCGTGGTAGTGAGTTTTGGCTGGAGCTGATCTTTCGGTGTCGACTCGACCAGGTTAAGCGAATACCCTACCTCGGGTGTATACTCCCAAACAACCGAGAACTTGCCATCGGCGCTCCGAATAATTTTGCCAGAGTCGAATCGAGTCCCCGACGAGGCGCTGTCGGTGATTCTGTGCTCACCTTCGGCATCACGGATCCAGACATCATAATCCCGCACAAAAATCCCATGTTGTTCCGCTTCAGCATCCCTCTTCTCCTTGCTCCCATCCGCCGCCTCCCTCGTCTTCCATCCTTCAACAACAGCCACTCCATCGCCTTCAATCGCCTTATAAGCCTTCCTTTCTCCATTCTCCCCCTCCACCCGCCACACGTGTCCAACATAAGTCCTCATCCCCAACTCCTTCCCCGCCTCGACTCTCCCATAATCCACGGCGACCCCCTTGGAATCGATCCAAAATACCTTCAACACCCCCGCGGTCCGATTCACAATGGTCAGTAACGTCGTACCTCCACCGTTCGTACTCGGCTCTTCTACTGGCAAGGGCTCCAGCTTGGTCTTCCACCCTTCAACAACAGCCAGTCCCTCGCCTTCAACCGCCTTATAGACCTTCCTCATCCCATCCTCCCCCTCCACCCGCCACACATGTCCAACATAAGTCCTCATCTCCAACTCCTTCCCCGCCTCGATACTCGCATACTTCACGGCCTCCCCATTGGAATCGATCCAAAACACCCTCAACACCCCAGCAGTCCGATTCACAATGACGAGTCCCGCCTTTTCCCCGCCGTTCGTACTCGGCTCCTCCGCCGCCAAGGGCTCCAGCTTGGTCCCAAAATCACCCTCCCAGACTTCCAGCTCTCCATCTCCGTTGAGGAACTGGAAAGTCTTCCCGGAAAAGCGGAAGCGCACAGTGGATGCGTCGGGCGCGAGTTCGATCCATGAAAAGGGGGGTGCGGAAGGGTCCACTTCCTGGCCCGTATGCTCGGCTAGCTTCTGCGCGAGGAGGGCATGGTCAAAGGCCGGGCGGCGGGACGGGGATTGAGCGTCGACGAAGATGAATTCGGTTGTGCCCAAGGCGGATGCGCGGAGGTACCAGAGGGTGGTGTCGGAGAGCCAGTGGGGAGTTACACTGGCTTGGGTGGAGTAGCGTTCTTCTGGGGTGGCCATTTCGATTCTTGAGTAGAGATGGATCCGGATGAATTGATTAGCGGTGTTGGGGCAATGAGATAGAAATAGTGGCTGGTGAAAAGGATGGCCGTTATTTTTGAGTTTCTGATCTGTTTACATGGACGGAGTCACGGAATATATACCGAATATCTTGATACGGAAGTCACATCGATTGTTTGCTGTTCGCTGCATTATTAGGCCGAAAATGGGGAGGCGGCCCCAGTTCGTGGATCTGAGTATTACGTCGCCGAGTACCTACCCGGGACCCGGTGGGCCGCAGCGGGGGCTATGTTGTAGTCTACCTAACCCGGCGAGTCCCGATGTGCATGAGGTTGTACTCCCGTCTTCCATTAAGGCTGTGCACAGTAGCGATTGGGTGAGATAGTCGGCGAGAAAACTGGTTCAGTCTCGTTGCATTTACCTTTTCAATGGGGCTCAAGCGGGAACCAACGCATCAATAAATTGCCCAGCTCAACCGGAACTGACCGACTAGCGCAGCTGAGTTCCATGCTGGCCACTTTTCTCACCCCTAGTCCTGACTTTCCCATCCACATGTCACCAGATTCTTCGCATCTTGCTTTCACATCTGGTGTTGCTAATGCCGTGTTACCTCATGATATCGTCACATCGGGTGTTGCTAATGCCGTGTTACCTCATGATATCGGTCTCGCTCGGCGTAAGCTAACCCATCATGCTGAAATGCGTCTGTCACGGCGGTGATGCCAGATGTTGGGTATGTCTTCGTACAATTGTGGTTGCACGAGGGGAGGCAGAAGTGGCTGTCTGCGGGGCACAGGGAAAGAGCAGGGAGTTCGGAAAAAGAAACTAGACGTGTGGACTTAACAGCGGAATCGACCCCACAATGGAATTTTGGCACCACCATCACCACCAGGATAAAAGACATCTAGCTCATCCAAATTGCAAGCAATCTACACACGAATCTGATGATTCTACTCCTTTTCGGCCCGGCGAATAGTCTCTAAGCTACACACAATTATCTCCTCGGCCTCCTCGACTGCGTGGCTGTTCTGTTGCGTCTTCCTCCTTTTCTTCGTCGGGGACTTCATCGAAT
Source organism: Parathielavia appendiculata (assembly GCF_033297405.1). NCBI lineage: Eukaryota > Fungi > Ascomycota > Sordariomycetes > Sordariales > Chaetomiaceae > Parathielavia > Parathielavia appendiculata. The sequence goes on along the minus strand of NW_026944241.1, from coordinate 182,946 downwards.
CCTCCTGTCACGGGTGGGCGCAACTGACCACTGCGTAACGCCCTCAAAAGAGGGACCGTGGTTCGAACTGTCCAGTCGAACCAGGAGTTGCGCACATGAACCTCACACTGTCACTACCCGTGACACCTCCTTTGCCTGGATAATATCCTCGATCCTCGGAAATTTGTCATTGGCATTCTCTTTTACCTTCTTACGGCGCTGTGGCTCGTAAGCCTCCAATTCCTTCGTCAAGTGGTCAACCTGGGCTTTTAAAAATGCAATCTCAGCGTTCTTAGCATCTAGTGTAACGGTCCCAGGAGTATATTGCAACTAGCTGGTGACGACTCTACGAGTTTGTCTCGAATGGAGAGAGAAGAAGAAAAAGAGTGAAACACTAACGTGATCCACCATTGACTCGGACACCCCATTGACTCGGACACATTTTCCCCCACCATAACCACCCAACTTCAACACGCGTTTTCTCTACCACAACAATGTCCGACAGCTGCCCAGAAAACCGAGTTCTTCTCGCGATCAATGCGATTCGATCAACACCGCGCTTGAGTATCCGACGCGCCGCAGAGATATACAATGTCCCCAAGTCGACAATTGCAGATAGAATGAAGGGAAAGATCGCGAAGTCCGACAGCTATCACGGCCGTTCGAATTTGACGAAGATCGAAGAGGAGGCGATTGTTCAATACATA